>NW_025745748.1:235235-280235 GCF_021184085.1 Oncorhynchus gorbuscha | reverse complement strand
TGGAGTAAACTCTGATTTACCAAGATATCCCTGAACAACGTCTATTGTCTCCCCTACTGGATGGAGTAAACTCTGATTTACCAAGATATCCCTGAACAACGTCTATTGTCTCCCCTACTGGATGGAGTAAACTCTGATTTACCAAAGATATCCCTGAACAACGTCTATTGTCTCCCCTACTGGATGGAGTAAACTCTGATTTACCACCCCAAGATATCCCTGAACAACGCCTATTGTCTCCCCTACTGGATGGAGTAAACTCTGATTTACCAAGATATCCCTGAACAACGTCTATTGTCTCCCCTACTGGATGGAGTAAACTCTGATTTACCAAGATATCCCTGAACAACGTCTATTGTCTCCCCTACTGGATGGAGTAAACTCTGATTTACCACCCCAAGATATCCCTGAACAACGTCTATTGTCTCCCTACTGGATGGAGTAAACTCTGATTTACCAAGATATCCCTGAACAACGTCTATTGTCTCCCCTACTGGATGGAGTAAACTCTGATTTACCACCCCAGATATCCCTGAACAACGTCTATTGTCTCCCCTACTGGATGGAGTAAACTCTGATTTACCACCCCAGATATCCCTGAACAACGTCTATTGTCTCCCCTACTGGATGGAGTAAACTCTGATTTACCACCCCAAGATATCCCTGAACAACGTCTATTGTCTCCCTACTGGATGGAGTAAACTCTGATTTACCAAGATATCCCTGAACAACATCTATTGTCTCCCCTACTGGATGGAGTAAACTCTGATTTACCAAGATATCCCTGAACAACGTCTATTGTCTCCCCTACTGGATGGAGTAAACTCTGATTTACCACCCCAAGATATCCCTGAACAACGTCTATTGTCTCCCCTACTGGATGGAGTAAACTCTGATTTACCAAGATATCCCTGAACAACGTCTATTGTCTCCCCTACTGGATGGAGTAAACTCTGATTTACCACCCCAAGATATCCCTGAACAACGTCTATTGTCTCCCTACTGGATGGAGTAAACTCTGATTTACCACCCCAAGATATCCCTGAACAACGCTCTATTGTCTCCCTACTGGATGGAGTAAACTCTGATTTACCAAGATATCCCTGAACAACGTCTATTGTCTCCCCTACTGGATGGAGTAAACTCTGATTTACCAAGATATCCCTGAACAACGTCTATTGTCTCCCCTACTGGATGGAGTAAACTCTGATTTACCAAGATATCCCTGAACAACGCCTATTGTCTCCCCTACTGGATGGAGTAAACTCTGATTTACCAAAGATATCCCTGAACAACGTCTATTGTCTCCCTACTGGATGGAGTAAACTCTGATTTACCACCCCAAGATATCCCTGAACAACGTCTATTGTCTCCCCTACTGGATGGAGTAAACTCTGATTTACCACCCCAAGATATCCCTGAACAACGTCTATTGTCTCCCCTACTGGATGGAGTAAACTCTGATTTACCAAGATATCCCTGAACAACATCTATTGTCTCCCTACTGGATGGAGTAAACTCTGATTTACCAAGATATCCCTGAACAACGCTCTATTGTCTCCCCTACTGGATGGAGTAAACTCTGATTTACCACCCCAAGATATCCCTGAACAACGCTATTGTCTCCCCTACTGGATGGAGTAAACTCTGATTTACCACCCCAAGATATCCCTGAACAACGTCTATTGTCTCCCCTACTGGATGGAGTAAACTCTGATTTACCAAGATATCCCTGAACAACGTCTATTGTCTCCCTACTGGATGGAGTAAACTCTGATTTACCAAGATATCCCTGAACAACGCCTATTGTCTCCCCTACTGGATGGAGTAAACTCTGATTTACCACCCCAAGATATCCCTGAACAACGTCTATTGTCTCCCCTACTGGATGGAGTAAACTCTGATTTACCAAGATATCCCTGAACAACGGTCTATTGTCTCCCTACTGGATGGAGTAAACTCTGATTTACCAAGATATCCCTGAACAACGCCTATTGTCTCCCCTACTGGATGGAGTAAACTCTGATTTACCACCCCAAGATATCCCTGAACAACGTCTATTGTCTCCCCTACTGGATGGAGTAAACTCTGATTTACCACCCCAAGATATCCCTGAACAACGTCTATTGTCTCCCTACTGGATGGAGTAAACTCTGATTTACCAAGATATCCCTGAACAACGTCTATTGTCTCCCCTACTGGATGGAGTAAACTCTGATTTACCAAGATATCCCTGAACAACGTCTATTGTCTCCCCTACTGGATGGAGTAAACTCTGATTTACCAAGATATCCCTGAACAACGTCTATTGTCTCCCCTACTGGATGGAGTAAACTCTGATTTACCAAGATATCCCTGAACAACATCTATTGTCTCCCCTACTGGATGGAGTAAACTCTGATTTACCAAGATATCCCTGAACAACGCCTATTGTCTCCCCTACTGGATGGAGTAAACTCTGATTTACCAAGATATCCCTGAACAACGCCTATTGTCTCCCTACTGGATGGAGTAAACTCTGATTTACCAAGATATCCCTGAACAACGTCTATTGTCTCCCCTACTGGATGGAGTAAACTCTGATTTACCAAGATATCCCTGAACAACGCTATTGACACTAGACAGTGGTCTCCCTACTGGATGGAGTAAACTGGATTTACCAAAGATATCCCTGAACAACGTCTATTGTCTCCCCTACTGGATGGAGTAAACTCTGATTTACCACCCCAAGATATCCCTGAACAACGTCTATTGTCTCCCTACTGGATGGAGTAAACTCTGATTTACCAAGATATCCCTGAACAACGGTCATTGTCTCCCCTACTGGATGGAGTAAACTCTGATTTACCAAGATATCCCTGAACAACGTCTATTGTCTCCCTACTGGATGGAGTAAACTCTGATTTACCACCCCAAGATATCCCTGAACAACGTCTATTGTCTCCCCTACTGGATGGAGTAAACTCTGATTTACCAAAGATATCCCTGAACAACGCTCTATTGTCTCCCCTACTGGATGGAGTAAACTCTGATTTACCAAGATATCCCTGAACAACGTCTATTGTCTCCCTACTGGATGGAGTAAACTCTGATTTACCAAGATATCCCTGAACAACATCTATTGTCTCCCCACTGGATGGAGTAAACTGGATTTACCAAGATATCCCTGAACAACGTCTATTGTCTCCCCTACTGGATGGAGTAAACTCTGATTTACCACCCCAAGATATCCCTGAACAACGTCTATTGTCTCCCCTACTGGATGGAGTAAACTCTGATTTACCAAGATATCCCTGAACAACGTCTATTGTCTCCCCTACTGGATGGAGTAAACTGGATTTACCAAAGATATCCCTGAACAACGTCTATTGTCTCCCTACTGGATGGAGTAAACTCTGATTTACCACCCCAAGATATCCCTGAACAACGTCTATTGTCTCCCCTACTGGATGGAGTAAACTGGATTTACCAAGATATCCCTGAACAACGTCTATTGTCTCCCCTACTGGATGGAGTAAACTCTGATTTACCAAGATATCCCTGAACAACGTCTATTGTCTCCCCTACTGGATGGAGTAAACTCTGATTTACCAAGATATCCCTGAACAACGTCTATTGTCTCCCTACTGGATGGAGTAAACTCTGATTTACCACCCCAAGATACCCCTGAACAACGTCTATTGTCTCCCCTACTGGATGGAGTAAACTCTGATTTACCACCCCAAGATACCCCTGAACAACGTCTATTGTCTCCCCTACTGATGGAGTAAACTCTGGACCACCCCAAGATACCCTGAACAACGTCTATTGTCTCCCCTACTGGATGGACTAAACTCTGATTTACCAAGATATCCCTGAACAACATCTATTGTCTCCCTACTGGATGGAGTAAACTCTGATTTACCAAGATATCCCTGAACAACGTCTATTGTCTCCCTACTGGATGGAGTAAACTCTGATTTACCAAAGATATCCCTGAACAACGTCTATTGTCTCCCCTACTGGATGGAGTAAACTCTGATTTACCACCCCAAGATATCCCTGAACAACGGTCTATTGTCTCCCCTACTGGATGGAGTAAACTCTGATTTACCAAGATATCCCTGAACAACGTCTATTGTCTCCCCTACTGGATGGAGTAAACTCTGATTTACCAAGATATCCCTGAACAACGTCTATTGTCTCCCTACTGGATGGAGTAAACTCTGATTTACCAAGATATCCCTGAACACGTCTATTGTCTCCCCTACTGGATGGAGTAAACTCTGATTTACCAAGATATCCCTGAACAACATCTATTGTCTCCCCTACTGGATGGAGTAAACTCTGATTTACCAAGATATCCCTGAACAACGTCTATTGTCTCCCCTACTGGATGGAGTAAACTGGATTTACCAAGATATCCCTGAACAACGCCTATTGTCTCCCCATACTGGATGGAGTAAACTGGATTTACCAAGATATCCCTGAACAACGTCTATTGTCTCCCTACTGGATGGAGTAAACTCTGATTTACCAAGATATCCCTGAACAACGTCTATTGTCTCCCTACTGGATGGAGTAAACTCTGATTTACCACCCCAAGATATCCCTGAACAACGTCTATTGTCTCCCCTACTGGATGGAGTAAACTCTGATTTACCACCCCAAGATATCCCTGAACAACGTCTATTGTCTCCCCTACTGGATGGAGTAAACTCTGGACCAAGATATCCCTGAACAACGTCTATTGTCTCCCCTACTGGATGGAGTAAACTGGATTTACCAAGATATCCCTGAACAACGTCTATTGTCTCCCTACTGGATGGAGTAAACTCTGATTTACCAAAGATATCCCTGAACAACATCTATTGTCTCCCTACTGGATGGAGTAAACTCTGATTTACACAAGATATCCCTGAACAACGATTGTCTCCCTACTGGATGGAGTAAACTCTGATTTACCAAGATATCCCTGAACAACGTCTATTGTCTTACTGGATGGAGTAAACTCTGATTTACCAAGATATCCCTGAACAACGCCTATTGTCTCCCCTACTGGATGGAGTAAACTCTGATTTACCACCCCAAGATATCCCTGAACAACGTGGTTGTTACGTCCATTGTCTCCCCTACTGGATGGAGTAAACTGGATTTACCACCCCAACATATCCACCTCATTACTGATGACTGGACCAATACAACACCTCATTACTGATGACTGGACCAATACAACACCTCATTACTGATTACTGGACCAATACAAAACCTCATTACTGATGACTGGACCAATACAACACCTCATTACTGGACCAATACAACACCTCATTACTGATGACTGGACCAATACAACACCTCATTACTGATGACTGGACCAATACAACACCTCATTACTGATGACTGGACAATACAACACCTCATTACTGATGACTGGACCAATACAACACCTCATTACTGATGACTGGACCAATACAACACCTCATTACTGGACCAATACAACACCTCATTACTGATGACTGGACCAATACAACACCTCATTACTGATGACTGGACCAATACAACACCTCATTACTGATGACTGGACCAATACAACACCTCATTACTGATGACTGGACCAATACAACACCTCATTACTGGACCAATACAACACCTCATTACTGATGACTGGACCAATACAAAACCTCATTACTGGACCAATACAACACCTCATTACTGGACCAATACAACACCTCATTACTGATGACTGGACCAATACAACACCTCATTACTGATGACTGGACCAATACAACACCTCATTACTGATGACTGGACCAATATAACACCTCATTACTGATGACTGGACCAATATAACACCTCATTACTGATGACTGGACCAATACAACACCTCATTACTGATGACTGGACCAATACAACACCTCATTACTGGACCAATACAACACCTCATTATGATGACTGGACCAATACAACACCTCATTACTGATGACTGGACCAATACAACACCTCATTACTGATGACTGGACAATACAACACCTCATTACTGACCAATAGACTGGACCAATACAACACCTCATTACTGATGACTGGACCAATACAACACCTCATTACTGATGACTGGACCAATACAACACCTCATTACTGATGACTGGACCAATACAACACCTCATTACTGATGACTGGACCAATACAACACCTCATTACTGATGACTGGACCAATACAACACCTCATTACTGATGACTGGACCAATACAACACCTCATTACTGATGACTGGACCAATACAACACCTCATTACTGATGACTGGACCAATACAACACCTCATTACTGATGACTGGACCAATACAACACCTCATTACTGATGACTGGACCAATACAACACCTCATTACTGATGACTCGACCAATACAACACCTCATTATGATGACTGGACCAATACAACACCTCATTACTGGACCAATACAACACCTCATTACTGATGACTGGACCAATACAACACCTCATTACTGATGTCTGGACCAATACAACACCTCATTACTGATGACTGGACCAATACAACACCTCATTACTAGACAGTGGTTACTGGGACCAATACAACACCTCATTACATGACTGGACCAATACAACTAGACAGTGGTTGTTACCTCATTACTGATGACTGGACCAATACAACACCTCATTACTGATGTCTGGACCAATACAACACCTCATTATGATGACCAATACAACACCTCATTACTGGACCAATACAACACCTCATTACTGGACCAATACAACACCTCATTACTGGACCAATACAACACCTCATTACTGATGACTGGACCAATACAACACCTCATTACTGATGACTGGACCAATACAACACCTCATTACTGATGACTGGACCAATACAACACCTCATTACTGATGACTGGACCAATACAACACCTCATTACTGGACCAGACAACACCTCATTACTGGACCATTCTATAGACACCAATACAACATTACTGATGACTGGACCAATACAACACCTCATTACTGATGACTGGACCAATACAACACCTCATTACTGACTGGACCAATACAACACCTCATTACTGATGACTGGACCAATACAACACCTCATTACTGATGACTGGACCAATACAACACCTCATTACTGATGACTGGACCAATACAACACCTCATTACTGATGACTGGACCAATACAACACCTCATTACTGGACCAATACAACACCTCATTACTGATGACTGGACCAATACAACACCTCATTACTGATGACTGGACCAATACAACACCTCATTACTGGACCAATACAACACCTCATTATGATGACTGGACCAATACAACACCTCATTACTGATGACTGGACCAATACAACACCTCATTACTGATGACTGGAGAATACAACACCTCAGTACTGATGACTGGGTCCAATACAACACCTCATTACTGATGTCTGGACCAATACAACACCTCATTACTGATGACTGGACCAATACAACACCTCATTACTGATGACTGGACCAATACAACACCTCATTACTGATGACTGGACCAATACAACACCTCATTACTGATGACTGGACCAATACAACACCTCATTACTGATGACTGGACCAATACAACACCTCATTACTGATGACTGGACCAATACAACACCTCATTACTGATGACTGGACCAATACAACACCTCATTACTGATGACTGGACCAATACAACACCTCATTACTGATGACTGGACCAATACAACACCTCATTACTGATGACTCGACCAATACAACACCTCATTATGATGACTGGACCAATACAACACCTCATTACTGGACCAATACAACACCTCATTACTGATGACTGGACCAATACAACACCTCATTACTGATGTCTGGACCAATACAACACCTCATTACTGATGACTGGACCAATACAACACCTCATTACTGATGACTGGACCAATACAACACCTCATTATGATGACTGGACCAATACAACACCTCATTACTGATGACTGGACCAATACAACACCTCATTACTGATGTCTGGACCAATACAACACCTCATTATGATGACTGGACCAATACAACACCTCATTACTGGACCAATACAACACCTCATTACTGGACCAATAGACAGTGGTCATTACTGGACCAATACAACACCTCATTACTGATGATGACTGGACCAATACAACACCTCATTACTATGACTGGACCAATACAACACCTCATTACTGATGACTGACCAATACAACACCTCATTACTGGACCAATACAACACCTCATTACTGATGCCTGGTTAATACAACACCTCATTACTGATGCCTGGACCAATACAACACCTGGTTACTGATGACTGGACCAATACAACACCTCATTACTGATGACTGGACCAATACAACACCTCATTACTGATGACTGGACCAATACAACACCTCATTATGATGACTGGACCAATACAACACCTCATTACTGGACCAATACAACACCTCATTACTGGACCAATACAACACCTCATTACTGATGACTGACCAATACAACACCTCATTACTGATGACTGGGTCCAATACAACACCTCATTATGATGACTGGACAAATACAACACCTCATTATGATGACTGGACCAATACAACACCTCATTACTGATGACTGGACCAATACAACACCTCATTACCTGATGTCTGGACCAATACAACACCTCATTACTGATGACTGGACAAATACAACACCTCATTACTGATGACTGGACCAATACAACACCTCATTACTGATGACTGGACCAATACAACACCTCATTACTGATGACTGGAGACAATACAACACCTCATTACTGATGACTGGACCAATACAACACCTCATTACTGGACCAATACAACACCTCATTACTGATGACTGGACCAATACAACACCTCATTACTGGACCAATACAACACCTCATTACTGGACCAATACAACACCTCATTACTGATGACTGGACCAATACAACACATCATTACTGATGTCTGGACCAATACAACACCTCATTACTGATGACTGGACCAATACAACACCTCATTACTGATGACTGGACCAATACAACACCTCATTACTGATGACTGGACCAATACAACACCTCATTATGATGACTGGACCAATACAACACCTCATTACTGATGACTGGACCAATACAACACCTCATTACTGATGACTGCTGGTATGCCCTGTGTGGCGCAGCATGACGACACTAGACAGTGCGTGTGTTATGTGGGTCCAGCCTAGAGCCACGTTTAATCAGGGTGAATTAACAAAACACATTTTGTTCTTTCCCTAGACATTGTAGCCTGAGAACACACAACAAACACACACATACACAACACACACACACCAAATTATTTTTCTCAGGAGGCAAACCAACTATGTCATATGCAGAGCAGAAGAAGAGACCATTCTAGAAGAGGAGAGAGAGTGGTTGGGGAGGAGGGTCCATTCTAGAGGAGAGGAGACAGTGGTGGGGATAGGGTCCATTCTAGGAGACACTAGACAGTGGGGTTAGAGGGTCCATTCTAGAGACACTAGACAGTGGTTGTTAGAGGGTCCATTCTAGAGACACTAGAGGAGTGGGGGTATAGGGTCCATTCTAGAGACACTAGACAGTGGTTGGGAGGAGAGGACACTAGAGGAGAGGAGAGGAGAGGAGAGGATTCTATAGACAGGAGACAGTGGTTGGTTAGAGGGGATTCTATAGAGGACTAGAGAGTGGTTGTTATAGGGTCCATTCTAGAGACACTAGACAGAGGTGGTTATAGGGAGGATTCTAGGAGACACTAGACAGTGGTTGGGATAGGGTCCATTCTATAGACACTAGACAGTGGTTGTTATAGGGTCCATTCTAGAGACACTAGACAGTGGTGGTTATAGGGTCCATTCTATAGACACTAGACAGTGGTTGTTATAGGGTCCATTCTAGAGACACTAGACAGTGGAGGTTATAGGGTCCATTCTAGAGACACTAGACAGTGGTATGTTATAGGGTCCATTCTATATAAATGACACAGACAGTGCAGATAGGTTCTCTATATAAATGACCAGACAGGCCATTCTATAGACACTAGACAGTGGTTGTTATAGGGTCCATTCTATAGACACTAGACAGTGGTGGTTATAGGGTCCATTCTATAGACACTAGACAGTGGTGGTTATAGGGTCCATTCTATAGACACTAGACAGTGGTGGTTATAGGGTCCATTCTATAGACACTAGACAGTGGTGGTTATAGGGTCCATTCTATAGACACTAGACAGTGGTTGTTATAGGGTCCATTCTATAGACACTAGACAGTGGTGGTTATAGGGTCCATTCTATAGACACTAGACAGTGGTGGTTATAGGGTCCATTCTATAGACACTAGACAGTGGTTGTTATAGGGTCCATTCTATAGACACTAGACAGTGGTTGTTATAGGGTCCATTCTATAGACACTAGACAGTGGTGGTTATAGGGTCCATTCTATAGACACTAGACAGTGGTTGGTTATAGGGTCCATTCTATAGACACTAGACAGTGGTTGTTATAGGGTCCATTCTATAGACACTAGACAGTGGTGGTTATAGGGTCCATTCTATAGACACTAGACAGTGGTGGTTATAGGTCCATTCTATAGACACTAGACAGTGGTTGGTTATAGGGTCCATTCTATAGACACTAGACAGTGGTGGTTATAGGGTCCATTCTATAGACACTAGACAGTGGTTGGTTATAGGGTCCATTCTATAGACACTAGACAGTGGTTGTTATAGGGTCCATTCTATAGACACTAGACAGTGGTTGGTTATAGGGTCCATTCTATAGACACTAGACAGTGGTGGTTATAGGGTCCATTCTATAGACACTAGACAGTGGTTGGTATAGGGTCCATTCTATAGACACTAGACAGTGGTTGTTATAGGGTCCATTCTATAGACACTAGACAGTGGTTGTTATAGGGTCCATTCTATAGACACTAGACAGTGGTGGTTATAGGGTCCATTCTATAGACACTAGACAGTGGTTGTTATAGGGTCCATTCTATAGACACTAGACAGTGGTGGTTATAGGGTCCATTCTATAGACACTAGACAGTGGTGGTTATAGGGTCCATTCTATAGACACTAGACAGTGGTGGTTATAGGGTCCATTCTATAGACACTAGACAGTGGTGGTTATAGGGTCCATTCTATAGACACTAGACAGTGGTGGTTATAGGGTCCATTCTATAGACACTAGACAGTGGTTGTTATAGGGTCCATTCTATAGACACTAGACAGTGGTGGTTATAGGGTCCATTCTATAGACACTAGACAGTGGTTGTTATAGGGTCCATTCTATAGACACTAGACAGTGGTTGTTATAGGGTCCATTCTATAGACACTAGACAGTGGTGGTTATAGGGTCCATTCTATAGACACTAGACAGTGGTTGGTTATAGGGTCCATTCTATAGACACTAGACAGTGGTGGTTATAGGGTCCATTCTATAGACACTAGACAGTGGTTGGTTATAGGGTCCATTCTATAGACACTAGACAGTGGTGGTTATAGGGTCCATTCTATAGACACTAGACAGTGGTGGTTATAGGGTCCATTCTATAGACACTAGACAGTGGTGGTTATAGGGTCCATTCTATAGACACTAGACAGTGGTGGTTATAGGGTCCATTCTATAGACACTAGACAGTGGTTGGTATAGGGTCCATTCTGTAGACACTAGACAGTGGTTGTTATAGGGTCCATTCTATAGACACTAGACAGTGGTTGTTATAGGGTCCATTCTATAGACACTAGACAGTGGTTGTTATAGGGTCCATTCTATAGACACTAGACAGTGGTTGTTATAGGGTCCATTCTATAGACACTAGACAGTGGTGGTTATAGGGTCCATTCTATAGACACTAGACAGTGGTGGTTATAGGGTCCATTCTATAGACACTAGACAGTGGTGGTTATAGGGTCCATTCTATAGACACTAGACAGTGGTTGTTATAGGGTCCATTCTATAGACACTAGACAGTGGTGGTTATAGGGTCCATTCTATAGACACTAGACAGTGGTGGTTATAGGGTCCATTCTATAGACACTAGACAGTGGTGGTTATAGGGTCCATTCTATAGACACTAGACAGTGGTTGTTATAGGGTCCATTCTATAGACACTAGACAGTGGTTGGTTATAGGGTCCATTCTATAGACACTAGACAGTGGTTGTTATAGGGTCCATTCTATAGACACTAGACAGTGGTGGTTATAGGGTCCATTCTATAGACACTAGACAGTGGTGGTTATAGGGTCCATTCTATAGACACTAGACAGTGGTTGTTATAGGGTCCATTCTATAGACACTAGACAGTGGTTGGTTATAGGGTCCATTCTATAGACACTAGACAGTGGTGGTTATAGGGTCCATTCTATAGACACTAGACAGTGGTGGTTATAGGGTCCATTCTATAGACACTAGACAGTGGTGGTTATAGGGTCCATTCTATAGACACTAGACAGTGGTGGTTATAGGGTCCATTCTATAGACACTAGACAGTGGTGGTTATAGGGTCCATTCTATAGACACTAGACAGTGGTTGTTATAGGGTCCATTCTATAGACACTAGACAGTGGTTGTTATAGGGTCCATTCTATAGACACTAGACAGTGGTTGGTATAGGGTCCATTCTATAGACACTAGACAGTGGTTGTTATAGGGTCCATTCTATAGACACTAGACAGTGGTGGTTATAGGGTCCATTCTATAGACACTAGACAGTGGTTGTTATAGGGTCCATTCTATAGACACTAGACAGTGGTTGTTATAGGGTCCATTCTATAGACACTAGACAGTGGTGGTTATAGGGTCCATTCTATAGACACTAGACAGTGGTGGTTATAGGGTCCATTCTATAGACACTAGACAGTGGTGGTTATAGGGTCCATTCTATAGACACTAGACAGTGGTTGTTATAGGGTCCATTCTATAGACACTAGACAGTGGTGGTTATAGGGTCCATTCTATAGACACTAGACAGTGGTTGTTATAGGGTCCATTCTATAGACACTAGACAGTGGTTGTTATAGGGTCCATTCTATAGACACTAGACAGTGGTGGTTATAGGGTCCATTCTATAGACACTAGACAGTGGTTGTTATAGGGTCCATTCTATAGACACTAGACAGTGGTGGTTATAGGGTCCATTCTATAGACACTAGACAGTGGTTGTTATAGGGTCCATTCTATAGACACTAGACAGTGGTGGTTATAGGGTCCATTCTATAGACACTAGACAGTGGTTGTTATAGGGTCCATTCTATAGACACTAGACAGTGGTGGTTATAGGGTCCATTCTATAGACACTAGACAGTGGTTGTTATAGGGTCCATTCTATAGACACTAGACAGTGGTGGTTATAGGGTCCATTCTATAGACACTAGACAGTGGTTGTTATAGGGTCCATTCTATAGACACTAGACAGTGGTGGTTATAGGGTCCATTCTATAGACACTAGACAGTGGTGGTTATAGGGTCCATTCTATAGACACTAGACAGTGGTGGTTATAGGGTCCATTCTATAGACACTAGACAGTGGTGGTTATAGGGTCCATTCTATAGACACTAGACAGTGGTGGTTATAGGGTCCATTCTATAGACACTAGACAGTGGTGGTTATAGGGTCCATTCTATAGACACTAGACAGTGGTGGTTATAGGGTCCATTCTATAGACACTAGACAGTGGTGGTTATAGGGTCCATTCTATAGACACTAGACAGTGGTTGTTATAGGGTCCATTCTATAGACACTAGACAGTGGTGGTTATAGGGTCCATTCTATAGACACTAGACAGTGGTGGTTATAGGGTCCATTCTATAGACACTAGACAGTGGTTGTTATAGGGTCCATTCTATAGACACTAGACAGTGGTTGTTATAGGGTCCATTCTATAGACACTAGACAGTGGTGGTTATAGGGTCCATTCTATAGACACTAGACAGTGGTGGTTATAGGGTCCATTCTATAGACACTAGACAGTGGTGGTTATAGGGTCCATTCTATAGACACTAGACAGTGGTGGTTATAGGGTCCATTCTATAGACACTAGACAGTGGTGGTTATAGGGTCCATTCTATAGACACTAGACAGTGGTGGTTATAGGGTCCATTCTATAGACACTAGACAGTGGTGGTTATAGGGTCCATTCTATAGACACTAGACAGTGGTGGTTATAGGGTCCATTCTATAGACACTAGACAGTGGTTGTTATAGGGTCCATTCTATAGACACTAGACAGTGGTGGTTATAGGGTCCATTCTATAGACACTAGACAGTGGTTGTTATAGGGTCCATTCTATAGACACTAGACAGTGGTTGTTATAGGGTCCATTCTATAGACACTAGACAGTGGTGGTTATAGGGTCCATTCTATAGACACTAGACAGTGGTGGTTATAGGGTCCATTCTATAGACACTAGACAGTGGTGGTTATAGGGTCCATTCTATAGACACTAGACAGTGGTGGTTATAGGGTCCATTCTATAGACACTAGACAGTGGTGGTTATAGGGTCCATTCTATAGACACTAGACAGTGGTGGTTATAGGGTCCATTCTATAGACACTAGACAGTGGTTGTTATAGGGTCCATTCTATAGACACTAGACAGTGGTGGTTATAGGGTCCATTCTATAGACACTAGACAGTGGTTGTTATAGGGTCCATTCTATAGACACTAGACAGTGGTTGTTATAGGGTCCATTCTATAGACACTAGACAGTGGTGGTTATAGGGTCCATTCTATAGACACTAGACAGTGGTTGTTATAGGGTTCATTCTATAGACACTAGACAGTGGTTGTGTGTATGGATCTACAGTTGGAGTCATTAAAACTCGTTTTTTAACCACTACATACATTTCTTGTTAACAATCTTTAGTTTTGGCAAGTCGGTTTCCAAAAGCCTCTTCCTGCTCTTTTCCCAGGTCTCTGATTGGTGGTCAGACTCGCTCAGGTGGAACAAACTTAAACTTGCCCCTTTCTTCACTGCTGGTTTGAATGTCTTTGAGAAAACAGAGAAGTGTGCATTTAAAAGTAATCCTCAAAGTAATCCTCTCAGTAATCATCAAAGTAATCCTCTCAGTAATCATCAAAGTAATCCTCTCAGTAATCATCAAAGTAATCCTCTCAGTAATCATCAAAGTAATCCTCTCAGTAATCCTCTCAGTAATCCTCAAAGTAATCATCAAAGTAATCCTCTCAGTAATCCTCTCAGTAATCCTCAAAGTAATCCTCTCAGTAATCCTCTCAGTAATCCTCTCAGTAATCCTCAAAGTAATCCTCTCAGTAATCCTCAAAGTAATCCTCTCAGTAATCCTCTCAGTAATCCTCAAAGTAATCCTCTCAGTAATCCTCTCAGTAATCCTCTCAGTAATCCTCTCAGTAATCCTCTCAGTAATCCTCAAAGTAATCCTCAAGTAATCCTCTCAGTAATCCTCAAAGTAATCCTCTCAGTAATCCTCTCAGTAATCCTCTCAGTAATCCTCAAAGTAATCCTCAAAGTAAGCCTCTCAGTAATCCTCAAAGTAATCCTCTCAGTAATCCTCAAAGTAATCCTCAAAGTAATCCTCTCAGTAATCCTCAAAGTAATCCTCAAAGTAATCGCCTAGTTTTTCTAAAGTATCTGTAATCTGATTACAATATTTTAGCTGTTAATGTAACGGATTACAGTTAAATCAGGTAGTTTGCCCCCGGTGATGCATCACCCTCCGCCCACAACCGCATCACCCTCCACCCACAACCACAAGACTCTCCGCCCACAACCGCATCACCCTCCACCCACAACCACAAGACTCTCCGCCCACAACCGCATCACCCTCCGCCCACAACCGCATCACCCTCCGCCCACAACCACATCACCCTCCGCCCACAACCACATCACCCTCCGCCCACAACCACATTACCCTCCGCCCACAACCACATCACCCTCCGCCCACAACCGCATCACCCTCCGCCCACAACCACATTACCCTCCGCCCACAACCACATCACCCTCCGCCCACAACCGCATCACCCTCCACCCACAACCGCATCACTCTCCACCCACAACCACAAGACTCTCCGCCCCAAAACCGCATCACCCTCCGCCCACAACCACAAAACTCTCCGCCCACAACCGCATCACCCTCCACCCACAACCACAAGACTCTCCGCCCCAAAACCGCATCACCCTCCGCCCACAACCACAAAACTCTCCGCCCACAACCGCATCACCCTCCGCCCACAACCGCATCACCCTCCGCCCACAACCACAAGACTCTCCACCCACAACCGCATCACCCTCCGCCCACAACCACATCACCCTCCGCCCACAACCACATCACCCTCCGCCCACAACCACAAGACTCTCCACCCACAACCGCATCACCCTCCGCCCACAACCACATCACCCTCCGCCCACAACCGCATCACCCTCCGCCCACAACCACAAGACTCTCCACCCACAACCACATCACCCTCCGCCCACAACCACAAGACTCTCCACCCACAACCGCATCACCCTCCGCCCACAACCACAAGACTCTCCGCCCACAACCACAAGACTCTCCGCCCACAACCACAAGACTCTCCGCCCCAAAACCGCATCACCCTCCGCCCACAACCACAAAACTCTCCGCCCCAAAACCGCATCACCCTCCACCCACAACCACATCACCCTCCACCCACAACCACATCACCCTCCACCCACAACCACAAGACTCTCCGCCCCAAAACCGCATCACCCTCCGCCCCAAAACCGCATCACCCTCCGCCCACAACCACATCACCCTCCGCCCACAACCACATCACCCTCCACCCACAACCACATCACCCTCCACCCACAACCACATCACCCTCCACCCACAACCACAAGACTCTCCGCCCCAAAACCGCATCACCCTCCACCCACAACCGCATCACCCTCCGCCCACAACCTCATCACCCTCCGCCCACAACCGCATCACCCTCCTCCCACAACCACAAGAATCTCCGCCCACAACCACAAGACTCTCCGCCCACAACTGCATCACCCTCCGCCCACAACCGCATCACCCTCCTCCCACAACCACAAGACTCTCCGCCCACAACCACAAGACTCTCCGCCCACAACCACAAGATGCTCCGCCCACAACCACCCGGGGACAAACTACCTGCCCTCCAGGACACCTACAGCACCCGATGTCACAGGAAGGCCATAAAGATCATCAAGGACAACAACCACCCGAACCACTGCCTGTTCACCCCGCTATCATCCAGAAGGCGAGGTCAGTACAGGTGCATCAAAGCTGGGACCGACAGACTGAAAAACAGCTTCTATCTCAAGGCCATCAGACTGTTAAACAGCCACCACTAACATTGAGTGGCTGCTGCCAACATACAGACATGAAATCATTGGCCACTTTAATAAATGGATCACTAGTCACTTTAAATAATGTTTTCATACCCTACATTACTCATCTCATATGTATATACTGTACTCGATACCATCTACTGCATCTTTATGTAATACCTGTATCACTAGCCACTTTAAACTATGCCACTTTATATAATGTTTAACCATGTGTATGTGACCAATAACATCTGCTAACCATATGACCAATAACATCTGCTTACCAATATAATTTGATGTGTATGTGACCAATATAATTTGATTTGATTTGAGTTACTGTTTTTACATCTAATCCCTTACATCTAATCCCTTACATCTAATCCCTTACATCTAATCCCTTACATCTAATCCCTTACATCTAATCCCTTACATCTAATCCATCTAATACATCTAATCCCATCTAATCCCTTACATCTAATCCCTTACATCTAATCCATCTAATCCATTACATCTAATCCCTTTACATCTAATCCCTTACATCTAATCCTAATCCCTTCCATCTAATCCCTTACATCTAATCCTAACCCCTTACATCTAATCCCTTAAATCTAATCCCTTGCATCTAATCCCTTCCATCTAATCCCTTCTAATATCTAATCCCTTATCTAATCCCTAATCTAATCCTTACATCTAATCCCTTAATCTAATATAACCCTTCCATCTAATCCCTCCCATCTAACCCTGGTCTAATCAATCACTTACATCTAATCCCTTCCATCTAATCCCTTCCATCTAATGTATTTACATCTAATCCAGAATCTAATCTGTCATCTAATACATCTAATGAAAATACATCTAATGTCATCTAATCCATGACATCTAAAATCTAATCCCTTGATCTAATCCTTTCTAGGCATAAGAAATCTTTTCTAATCCACTTACATCTAATCCCTACATCTAATTTAAAATACCCTTAGGATCTAACATTGTATCAATCTACATCTAATAAATCTAACCCTAGGATCCCTTACATCTAATCCTTACATCTATCAAGTCTATATCTAATTTAAAATCCCTTACATCTAATCCCTTACATCTAATCCTAATCACATCTAATCCATTACATCTAATCCCTTACCTAATCCCTTGCATCTAATGTTACATCTAATCCCTCATCTAATCCCTACATGGTTTACATCTAACCCTTACATCTAATCCCTTACATCTAATATCAAGTCTACATCTAATTTACATCTAATCCATGACTCTAGATCCCCTACATCTAATGTTACATCTAATCCATTACATCTAATCTTACATCTAATCCCTTTCTAATAAAGATCTAATCCCTTACATGTTATCATTGTCTAATCAAGTCTAATCCATGACATGGTTAATATAAATCTAATCCCTAGGAATCCCTTACATCTAATCCCTACATCTAAGTCTATCTAATGGTTTCTAATAAAATCCCTTACATCTAATGTTACATCTAATATCTAATCCCTTACATCTAATCCCTTATCTAAAGACCCTTAGGATCTAATCCCTACATCTAATATCTAATCCCTACATCTAATTTAAAAGACCCTTACATCTAATCCCTTACATCTAATACATCAATCTATCTAATGGTTACATCTAAGACCCTAGGATGTTACATTGTATCAAATCTACATCTAATATAATCTAACCCTAGGATGTTACATTGTATCAAGTCTACATGGTTTAAACACCCCTTACATCTAATATGACATCTAATCCTTTAGACCCTAGGATCTTACATTGTATCAAGTCTACATGGTTTATAAAGAATCCCTAGGATGTTACATTGTATCAAGTCTAATCATGGTTTAATAAAACCCTAGGATGTTACATTGTATCAAGTCTACATGGTTTATAAAGACCCTAGGATGTTACATTGTATCAAGTCTACATGGTTTATAAAGACCCTAGGATGTTACATTGTATCAAGTCTATCTATGGTTTATAAAGACCCTAGGATGTTACATTGTATCAAGTCTACATGGTTTAAAAGACCCTAGGATGTTACATTGTATCAAGTCTATATGGTTTACAAGACCCTAGGATGTTACATTGTATCAAGTCTAATGGTTTACAAACCCTAGGATGTTACATTGTATCAAGTCTACATGGTTTACAAGACCCTAGGATGTTACATTGTATCAAGTCTACATGGTTTAAAAACCCTAGGATGTTACATTGTATCAAGTCTATATGGTTTACAAAACCCTAGGATGTTACATTGTATCAAGTCTATATGGTTTACAAAGACCCTAGGATGTTACATTGTATCAAGTCTAATGGTTTAAAAGACCCTAGGATGTTACATTGTATCAAGTCTATATGGTTTATAAAGACCCTAGGATGTTACATTGTATCAAGTCTATATGGTTTATAAAGACCCTAGGATGTTACATTGTATCAAGTCTACATGGTTTATAAAGACCCTAGGATGTTACATTGTATCAAGTCTATATGGTTTATAAAGACCCTAGGATGTTACATTGTATCAAGTCTATATGGTTTATAAAGACCCTAGGATGTTACATTGTATCAAGTCTATATGGTTTATAAAGACCCTAGGATGTTACATTGTATCAAGTCTATATGGTTTATAAAGACCCTAGGATGTTACATTGTATCAAGTCTATATGGTTTATAAAGACCCTAGGATGTTACATTGTATCAAGTCTATATGGTTTATAAAGACCCTAGGATGTTACATTGTATCAAGTCTACATGGTTTATAAAGACCTAGGATGTTACATTGTATCAAGTCTATATGGTTTATAAAGACCCTAGGATGTTACATTGTATCAAGTCTATATGGTTTAAAAGACCCTAGGATGTTACATTGTATCAAGTCTATATGGTTTAAAAGACCCTAGGATGTTACATTGTATCAAGTCTATATGGTTTATAAAGACCCTAGGATGTTACATTGTATCAAGTCTATATGGTTTATAAAGACCCTAGGATGTTACATTGTATCAAGTCTATATGGTTTAAAAGACCCTAGGATGTTACATTGTATCAAGTCTACATGGTTTATAAAGACCCTAGGATGTTACATTGTATCAAGTCTATATGGTTTATAAAGACCCTAGGATGTTACATTGTATCAAGTCTACATGGTTTAAAAGACCCTAGGATGTTACATTGTATCAAGTCTACATGGTTTATAAAGACCCTAGGATGTTACATTGTATCAAGTCTATATGGTTTATAAAGACCCTAGGATGTTACATTGTATCAAGTCTATATGGTTTATAAAGACCCTAGGATGTTACATTGTATCAAGTCTATATGGTTTATAAAGACCCTAGGATGTTACATTGTATCAAGTCTATATGGTTTATAAAGACCCTAGGATGTTACATTGTATCAAGTCTATATGGTTTAAAAGACCCTAGGATGTTACATTGTATCAAGTCTACATGGTTTAAAAGACCCTAGGATGTTACATTGTATCAAGTCTACATGGTTTATAAAGACCCTAGGATGTTACATTGTATCAAGTCTACATGGTTTAAAAGACCCTAGGATGTTACATTGTATCAAGTCTATATGGTTAATAAAGACCCTAGGATGTTACATTGTATCAAGTCTATATGGTTTATAAAGACCCTAGGATGTTACATTGTATCAAGTCTACATGGTTTATAAAGACCCTAGGATGTTACATTGTATCAAGTCTATATGGTTTAAAAGACCCTAGGATGTTACATTGTATCAAGTCTACATGGTTTATAAAGACCCTAGGATGTTACATTGTATCAAGTCTACATGGTTTAAAAGACCCTAGGATGTTACATTGTATCAAGTCTACATGGTTTAAAAGACCCTAGGATGTTACATTGTATCAAGTCTACATGGTTTAAAAAGACCCTAGGATGTTACATTGTATCAAGTCTATATGGTTTATAAAGACCCTAGGATGTTACATTGTATCAAGTCTATATGGTTTATAAAGACCCTAGGATGTTACATTGTATCAAGTCTATATGGTTTATAAAGACCCTAGGATGTTACATTGTATCAAGTCTATATGGTTTAAAAGACCCTAGGATGTTACATTGTATCAAGTCTACATGGTTTATAAAGACCCTAGGATGTTACATTGTATCAAGTCTACATGGTTTAAAAGACCCTAGGATGTTACATTGTATCAAGTCTACATGGTTTAAAAAGACCCTAGGATGTTACATTGTATCAAGTCTACATGGTTTATAAAGACCCGATGTTACATTGTATCAAGTCTATATGGTTAATAAAGACCCTAGGATGTTACATTGTATCAAGTCTATATGGTTTATAAAGACCCTAGGATGTTACATTGTATCAAGTCTATATGGTTTATAAAGACCCTAGGATGTTACATTGTATCAAGTCTATATGGTTTATAAAGATCCTAGGATGTTACATTGTATCAATGAGAACCCCTGCTGTTATGCCGTAGCCTCGGGCCTGCAGCACCATGTACCCATCCTGTTGTCTGTTTGGAAATGATGTAGTGCCCGAGTCGAGGCCCTATTCAGTCTGGATGGAACGGGAATCTCATTCTAGTCAGACAGGTGGGATCGGAATGTCACCTGTTTCAGGGCTGGACACACTGTATCGTAAGCCTATAGTTGTGATACATATGATACCAGGAGCTGTATCCTTCCGTTCTACCTCTGCTCGAGGATGATGTCAGTCTACTGATGCTGACATAAAGTGGAATCACAGAGCGAGCCCCCCCCTCCCCACACACACACACACACACAGCCTCACAGTCGAATGACCCAATTTAGCCTGGAGAGATATTACAGAACCCAGACCCAGCATGCCATACCGTGTTATCTCCAGACGTGGACCACATTTAGCACGATAATAGGAATAAAAGTATTAGAACGGTGGCGTTTTATCCATAAACACACGTTGAAAGGTTATCCTCGGGACTTTAGAGCAGAGGCTGTTCCGCTCCAGCCCAGACAGTCATGCTTCATGTGCCGTCAGACACCATCTCTCTCTCTCTCTATTGATCAGTAATTATTGAATAGAAACGGGTTCTTACCTGGATAGAGCACAGCAGATATAAAACGCGAGGCACCGATGAGATCATGGTATCTCTACTGTTGTTCATGGAAAGGAGTCGATCGGGCTTCTGTTCTCAGGGGCTCGCCTGAGATTTGCACATCCAGACAATGGCGAATTTTCTGCACCAACAGACCATCGAGCTATCCTCTCTCTCTCCGCAGACCCTGGGTGCACAATAGTCTCCGCTCTCTCCCCTCTCGGTCCTCCTAAACGTGCGTTTAGATCATCCACTTGGTGCCGATCCTGTGTCACAACGCCCCGATATGGGCCATATCTGAAACGTAGGGTGTCGATTTTTCAACAGCCGTCCTAACATCCGCGATGGGTCGGCGAAATGGATGGAGGGAGTAACGCGGCAGTGGCCATCATTTCAGGGACGAAACGAGCAGAGGCAGCCTGATCCTACAAACGGAAGGAGAGCAGAGACAGAGGCTGCATTCTTCCCCCTCTCTCTCTCTTTCTCTTTCTCCAACGCCCCGCCCAAATCTGTACTGAGGGAGGCTGGAACAGCACCAGCTAGTCTACTATCACCATCAGATAGAAGGATGAATGGAGAGAGGGAGGGAGGGGGGAACAGCACCAGCTAGTCTACTATCACCATCAGATAGAAGGATGAATGGAGAGAGGGAGGGAGGGAGGAACAGCACCAGCTAGCTACTATCACCATCAGATAGAAGGATGAATGGAGAGAGGGAGGGAGGGAGGAACAGCACCAGCTAGTCTACTATCACCATCAGATAGAATGATGAATGGAGAGAGGGAGGGAGGGGGGAACAGCACCAGCTAGTCTACTATCACCATCAGATAGAATGATGAATGGAGAGAGGGAGGGAGGAACAGCACCAGCTAGCTACTATCACCATCAGATAGAAGGATGAATGGAGAGAGGGAGGGAGGGAGGAACAGCACCAGCTAGCTAATATCACCATCAGATAGAAGGATGAATGGAGAGAGGGAGGGAGGAACAGCACCAGCTAGCTACTATCACCATCAGATAGAAGGATGAATGGAGAGAGGGAGGGAGGGAGGAACAGCACCAGCTAGCTACTATCACCATCAGATAGAATGGAGAGAGGGAGGGAGGAACAGCACCAGCTAGTCTACTATCACCATCAGATAGAAGGATGAATGGAGAGAGGGAGGGAGGGAGGAGGAACAGCACCAGCTAGCTACTATCACCATCAGATAGAAGGATGAATGGAGAGAGGGAGGGAGGGGGGAACAGCACCAGCTAGCTACTATCACCATCAGATAGAAGGATGAATGGAGAGAGGGAGGGAGGGAGGAACAGCACCAGCTAGCTACTATCACCATCAGATAGAATGGAGAGAGGGAGGGAGGAACAGCACCAGCTAGTCTACTATCACCATCAGATAGAAGGATGAATGGAGAGAGGGAGGGAGGGAGGAACAGCACCAGCTAGCTACTATCACCATCAGATAGAAGGATGAATGGAGAGAGGGAGGGAGGAACAGCACCAGCTAGCTACTATCACCATCAGATAGAAGGATGAATGGAGAGAGGGAGGGAGGGAGGAACAGCACCAGCTAGCTACTATCACCATCAGATAGAAGGATGAATGGAGGGAGGGAGGGGGGAACAGCACCAGCTAGCTACTATCACCATCAGATAGAAGGATGAATGGAGAGAGGGAGGGAGGGAGGAACAGCACCAGCTAGCTACTATCACCATCAGATAGAAGGATGAATGGAGAGAGGGAGGGAGGAACAGCACCAGCTAGCTACTATCACCATCAGATAGAAGGATGAATGGAGAGAGGGAGGGAGGAACAGCACCAGCTAGTCTACTATCACCATCAGATAGAAGGATGAATGGAGAGAGGGAGGGAGGGAGGAACAGCACCAGCTAGCTACTATCACCATCAGATAGAAGGATGAATGGAGAGAGGGAGGGAGGGAGGAACAGCACCAGCTAGCTACTATCACCATCAGATAGAAGGATGAATGGAGAGAGGGAGGGATGAACAGCACCAGCTAGTCTACTATCACCATCAGATAGAAGGATGAATGGAGAGAGGGAGGGAGGGGGGAACAGCACCAGCTAGCTACTATCACCATCAGATAGAAGGATGAATGGAGAGAGGGAGGGAGGGGGGGAACAGCACCAGCTAGTCTACTATCACCATCAGATAGAATGATGAATGGAGAGAGGGAGGGATGAACAGCACCAGCTAGCTACTATCACCATCAGATAGAAGGATGAATGGAGAGAGGGAGGGAGGAACAGCACCAGCTAGCTACTATCACCATCAGATAGAAGGATGAATGGAGAGAGGGAGGGGGGAACAGCACCAGCTAGCTACTATCACCATCAGATAGAAGGATGAATGGAGAGAGGGAGGAGGGAACAGCACCAGCTAGCTACTATCACCATCAGATAGAAGGATGAATGGAGAGAGGGAGGGAGGGGGGAACAGCACCAGCTAGCTACTATCACCATCAGATAGAAGGATGAATGGAGAGAGGGAGGGAGGAACAGCACCAGCTAGCTACTATCACCATCAGATAGAAGGATGAATGGAGAGAGGGAGGGATGAACAGCACCAGCTAGTCTACTATCACCATCAGATAGAAGGATGAATGGAGGGAGGGAGGGAGCGGAGATCTCTGTTTAATGTCTGCTGATTGACTGCATCTGCCCCGCGCTCAGATCAATATGTTTAGCGCTATAACAGGGTTACAACAGGTCAACAGGGTTATAGGCTATTGGACTATTGGCCCTAATTGAATCCTCCAACATTAACAGTGTAAATTGAAATATTGTGTTAATTTAGTTGAATGCCCCCAGTCTCGGGTGATAAGCCTATATTATATAACATGAATCGCCTACATTACAGTAGTCTGTGCTCTTCTTTTGAGAAAGAGATGTTGAGGAAAAATAAATCATATTGATTTCTTTATTTCACAGAACATCCCTGGGAATGAAAAGGGTTTTTGAAGACAACATTGGATCAGATTATCCCCTCCTCCATAATCGCACTTGAAGGAATCTTCTACAGAGTGTCTCTGTCTATCATAATGGTTTGTTCATTTCCGTAGTCTGCAGTTATGTTCTGGGTTAGATTCTAAAGGGGAGGCAGGGTGACCTAGTGGTTAGAGTGTAGAGGTGGCAGGGTAGCCTAGTGGTTAGAGTGTAGTGGAGGCAGGTAGCCTAGTGGTTAGAGTGTAGAGGTGGCAGGGTAGCCTAGTGGTTAGAGTGTAGAGGTGGCAGGGTAGCCTAGTGGTTAGAGTGTAGAGGTGGCAGGGTAGCCTAGTGGTTAGTGTAGAGGTGGCAGGGTAGCCTAGTGGTTAGAGTGTAGAGGTGGCAGGTAGCCTAGTGGTTAGAGTGTAGAGGTGGCAGGGTAGCCTAGTGGTTAGAGTGTAGAGGCGGCAGGGTAGCCTAGTGGTTAGAGTGTAGAGGCGGCAGGGTAGCCTAGTGGTTAGAGTGTAGAGGGGTCAGGGTAGCCTAGTGGTTAGAGTGTAGAGGCGGCAGGGTAGCCTAGTGGTTAGAGTGTAGAGGGGTCAGGGTAGCCTAGTGGTTAGAGTGTAGAGGTGGCAGGGTAGCCTAGTGGTTAGAGTGTAGTGGAGGCAGGGTAGCCTAGTGGTTAGAGTGTAGAGGCGGCAGGTAGCCTAGTGGTTAGAGTGTAGAGGTGGCAGGGTAGCCTAGTGGTTAGAGTGTAGAGGTGGCAGGGTAGCCTAGTGGTTAGAGTGTAGAGGTGGCAGGGTAGCCTAGTGGTTAGAGTGTAGAGGTGGCAGGGTAGCCTAGTGGTTAGAGTGTGGAGGTGGCAGGGTAGCCTAGTGGTTAGAGTGGAGGGGTGGCAGGGTAGCCTAGTGGTTAGAGTGTAGAGGTGGCAGGGTAGCCTAGTGGTTAGAGTGTAGAGGCGGCAGGGTAGCCTAGTGGTTAGAGTGTAGTGGAGGCAGGTAGCCTAGTGGTTAGAGTGTAGAGGAGGCAGGTAGCCTAGTGGTTAGAGTGTAGAGGCGGCAGGGTAGCCTAGTGGTTAGAGTGTAGAGGTGGCAGGGTAGCCTAGTGGTTAGAGTGTAGAGGTGGCAGGGTAGCCTAGTGGTTAGAGTGTAGAGGGGTCAGGGTAGCCTAGTGGTTAGAGTGTAGAGGTGGCAGGGTAGCCTAGTGGTTAGAGTGTAGGGGCGTCAGGTAGCCTAGTGGTTAGAGCGTAGGGGCGGCAGGGTAGCTCTAGTGGTTAGAGTGTAGGGGCGGCAGGGTAGCCTAGTGGTTAGAGTGTAGGGGCGGCAGGGTAGCCTAGTGGTTAGAGTGTAGAGTGTGGTTAGAGGAGGCTGGGTAGCCTAGTGGTTAGAGTGTAGAGGAGGCAGGTAGCCTAGTGGTTAGAGTGTAGGGGCGTCAGGTAGCCTAGTGGTTAGAGCGTAGGGGCGGCAGGGTACTCTAGTGGTTAGAGTGTAGGGGCGGCAGGGTAGCCTAGTGGTTAGAGTGTAGGGGCGGCAGGGTAGCCTAGTGGTTAGAGTGTAGGGGCGGCAGGGTAGTCTAGTGGTTAGAGTGTAGGGACGGCAGGTAGCCTAGTGGTTAGAGTGTAGAGGAGGCAGGGTAGCCTAGTGGTTAGAGTGTAGAGGCGGCAGGGTAGCCTAGTGGTTAGAGTGGAGGGGCGGCAGGGTAGCCTAGTGGTTAGAGTGTAGGGGTGGCAGGGTAGCCTAGTGGTTAGAGTGTAGAGGTGGCAGGTAGCCTAGTGGTTAGAGTGTAGAGGCGGCAGGGTAGTCTAGTGGTTAGAGTGTAGAGGTGGCAGGGTAGCCTAGTGGTTAGAGTGTAGAGGAGGCAGGGTAGCCTAGTGGTTAGAGTGTAGAGGTGGCAGGGTAGCCTAGTGGTTAGAGTGTAGAGGAGGCAGGGTAGTCTAGTGGTTAGAGCGTAGGGGCGGCAGGGTAGCCTAGTGGTTAGAGTGTAGAGGCGGCAGGGTAACCTAGTGGTTAGAGTGTAGGTAGCCTAGTGGTTAGAGCGTAGGGGCGGCAGGGTAGCCTAGTGGTTAGAGCGTAGGGGTGGCAGGGTAGCCTAGTGGTTAGAGTGTAGGTAGCCTAGTGGTTAGAGTGTAGAGGCGGCAGGGTAACCTAGTGGTTAGAGTGTAGGTAGCCTAGTGGTTAGAGCGTAGGGGCGGCAGGGTAGCCTAGTGGTTAGAGCGTAGGGGCGGCAGGGTAGCCTAGTGGTTAGAGCGTAGGGGCGGCAGGGTAGGCTAGTGGTTAGAGCGTAGGGGCGGCAGGGTAGCCTAGTGGTTAGAGCGTAGGGGCGGCAGGGTAGCCTAGTGGTTAGAGTGTAGGGGAGGCAGGGTAGCCTAGTGGTTAGAGTGTAGGGGCGGCAGGGTAGCCTAGTGGTTAGAGTGTAGGGGCGGCAGGGTAGTCTAGTGGTTAGAGTGTAGGGGCGGCAGGGTAGCCTAGTGGTTAGAGTGTAGGGGCGGCAGGGTAGTCTAGTGGTTAGAGTGTAGGGGTGGCAGGGTAGCCTAGTGGTTAGAGTGTAGGTAGCCTAGTGGTTAGAGTGTAGAGGCGGCAGGGTAGCCTAGTGGTTAGAGTGTAGGGGCGGCAGGGTAGCCTAGTGGTTAGAGTGTAGGTAGCCTAGTGGTTTGAGTGTAGGGATGGCAGGGTAGCCTAGTGGTTAGAGTGTAGGGACGGCAGGTAGCCTAGTGGTTAGAGTGTAGAGGCGGCAGGGTAGCCTAGTGGTTAGAGCGTAGGGGCGGCAGGGTAGCCTAGTGGTTAGAGCGTAGGGGTGGCAGGGTAGCCTAGTGGTTAGAGCGTAGGGGCGGCAGGGTAGCCTAGTGGTTAGAGTGTAGGGGTGGCAGGGTAGCCTAGTGGTTAGAGTGTAGGTAGCCTAGTGGTTAGAGTGTAGAGGCGGCAGGGTAGCCTAGTGGTTAGAGTGTAGGGGCGGCAGGGTAGCCTAGTGGTTAGAGTGTAGGGGCGGCAGGGTAGCCTAGTGGTTAGAGTGTAGAGGAGGCAGGGTAGCCTAGTGGTTAGAGTGTAGAGGCGGCAGGGTAGCCTAGTGGTTAGAGTGTAGAGGAGGCAGGGTACACTTTACCAAAATAGATGACCTGAGTAGGAAGCTCTGTGAGCAGGTCGTCTGCGTACTGGACTGGCTGAATGAATACATCTCTTGATGCTCCTGGACACATCGTGAGTGATGTGACCCGGAGTCATAGGGTGTTTTGGGTCTTACAACATCAGACGCCCAGGTGATCCACCCGAGGTTGATCAGACACCGACTTGTGTCCAGGAGGCATTATGCTGCTTCCCATAGATCTCCTCTCTTGATCCAGGGGTATCTGGAGGCTTTTTTCAGCTGCCTCGATGGTGCTGCTGATGGCTCTCCTAGGATCCCTGCTGGTGGTTTGGATTTTAAGCCCGGTTGCTCTCCAGCTCGAATGAAAGTGATCTTGTGACCGGCTCGCTGACTCTTGCTGATTCCTGTGCAGATTACTTCTGAATGGTCTTGAGAACCTGGTCATGGCGCCAGCGATAACGGCCCCCTCCCAGAGCTTTAGCACAGCAGTTTAGAATGTGCTCCAGTGTCCCTGTCTTGGAGCATAGTGGGCATGGAGGAGTTTCCACTTTGCCCGCAGCAGAATAGGTTTGGTGAGCTGGGTAGGACATGATACACTCCCTGGACCAGGAACTTAATGCAGTGTGGTTCCGCCTGCCAGAGGTCAGTCCACAAGACTTTCCTGTCCTTTGCGTGCTCTCACCTTGTCCAGGCACCTTGCGGTCTCATTCCCACTGCTCTGCTGGACCTCTCATCTTCCACAGCTGCTCTCACCTCCTCCTGGCCAAGCCTGCGTTTCTCCTTCCCCTTGGCAGTGTCGTACCAGGGTTGGAACAGGTTCTCAGACCTTTTCCCTGGGTCACTGCTCCCACCAGGACACTGTAGCACAGCCAGCCTGCAGCACGGCCTACTCTGCTCTCCATTTCCTCCCTGTAATGACCACTATCCCCCTTGGGCCACCTTTGGGTCGCTCCACTTCCTGTATTGACCACTATCCCCCTGTTTGGGTCGCTCCACTTGACCACTATCCCCCCTTGGGCCACCTTTGGGTCGCTCCACACCCTGTATTGACCACTATCCCCCCTTGGGCCACCTTTGGGTCGCTCCACACCCTGTATTGACCACTATCCCCCTGTGGGCCACCTTTGGGTCACTCCTCTCCCAGTAATAAATTAGTTTCCTGGCCCGAGGCACCATGATCTCCTCTTCCAGGGACTTCAGGGGCAGCCTCAGCTCTTTGCTGTTTACATAGAGGACGATCCTGCTCAGGCTAAAGGGCAACCCCAGCCACCTTCAGAGATGGCTGCTGACCTTCCCCTCCAAATTCTCCACAGTGGAGAAGCGGACTTCGTAGATGAGCAGAGGTCAGAGTGTCCTCGGGAGGATGCCTTGTGGATACATCCACGCCTTTGACTTGGCGGGCAGTCCTGACCGATCAACCGCTCTCAGCCAGTTCTCCAGCTCCGCACTCAGACAGTTCTCCAGCTCCGCTCTCAGCCAGTTCTCCAGCTCCGCTCTCAGCCAGTTCTCCAGCTCCGCTCTCAGCCAGTTCTCCAGCTCCTGACCGGTCAACCACTCTCAGACAGTTCTCCAGCTCCGCTCTCAGCCAGTTCTCCAGCTCCTGACCGGTCAATCAGCCAGTTCTCCAGCTCCGCTCTCAGCCAGTTCTCCAGCTCCTGACCGGTCAATCGCTCTCAGCCAGTTCTCCAGCTCCTGACAGGTCAACTGCTCTCAGCCAGTTCTCCAGCTCCTGACAGGTCAACTGCTCAGCCAGTTCTCCAGCTCCGCTCTCAGCCAGCACTACAGCTCAATCCGCTCTCAGCCAGTTCTCCAGCTCCTGACAGGTCAACTGCTCTCAGCCAGTTCTCCAGCTCCTGACCGGTCAACTGCTCTCAGCCAGTTCTCCAGCTCCTGACAGGTCAACTGCTCTCAGCCAGTTCTCCAGCTCCTGACAGGTCAACTGCTCTCAGCCAGTTCTCCAGCTCCGCTCTCAGCCAGTTCTCCAGCTCCGCTCTCAGCCAGCACTACAGCTCCTGACCGGTCAACTGCTCTCAGTCAGTTCTCCAGCTCCTGACCAGTCATTGGTTTATAGCATATATATAGCATATACCCACGTGCCATCTCCTCATTGGTTTATAAGAGCATATATCCACGTGCCATCTCCTCATTGGTTTATAGGACCATATACCCACGTGCCATCTCCTCATTGGTTTATAGGACGATATACCCACGTGCCATCTCCTCATTGGTTTATAGGACGATATACCCACATGCCATCTCCTCATTAGTTTATAGGAGCATATACCCACGTGCCATCTCCTCATTGGTTTATAGGAGCATATACCCACGTGCCATCTCCTCATTGGTTTATAGGACGATATACCCACGTGCCATCTCCTCATTGGTTTATAGGACCATATACCCACGTGCCATCTGCTCATTGGTTTATAGGAGCATATACCCAAGTCCCATCTCCTCATTGGTTTATAGGAGCATATACCCACGTGCCATCTCCTCATTGGTTTATAGGAGTATATACCCACGTGCCATCTCCTCATTGGTTTATAGGAGCAAATCAAATCAAATCTAATTTTATTTGTCACATACACATGGTGAGCAGATGTTAATGCGAGTGTAGCGAAATGCTTGTGCTTCTAGTTCCAACAATGCAGTAATAACCAACGAGTAATCTAGCTAACAATTCCAAAACTACGACCTTATACACACACAAGTGTAAAGCGATAAAGAATATGTACATAAAGATATATGAATGAGTGATGGTACAGAGCGGTATAGGCAAGATGCAGTAGATGGTTTCGAGTACAGTATATACCCACGTGGGTGATTGAAAGATGAACTTAGGTCCACACTCTGGCCGGTTGTAGTAATGCTGTAAAGTAGATGGTATCGAGTACAGTATATACCCACGTGGGTGATTGAAAGATGAACTTAGGTCCACACTCTGGCCGGTTGTAGTAATGCTGTAAAGTAGATGGTATCGAGTACAGTATATACCCACGTGGGTGATTGAAAGATGAACTTAGGTCCACACTCTGGCCGGTTGTAGTAATGCTGTAAAGTAGATGGTATCGAGTACAGTATATACCCACGTGGGTGATTGAAAGATGAACTTAGGTCCACACTCTGGCCGGTTGTAGTAATGCTGTAAAGTAGATGGTATCGAGTACAGTATATACCCACGTGGGTGATTGAAAGATGAACTTAGTATATAATGCTGTAAGTCCAAAATTAAGTAAAAAATAATAAGAAGAAGAAGCCTGAAGGAAGGAGGTGAGATCATTAGAAACTAATCTGGTCCACCGTTTTATCTGTGTATTAATTGTCGGTGTCGAGGACCTTGTGCATTTCAGGTAAAATAACAATGTTTATATCCCAGGACAAATGAGCTAGCAACAGAAAGCTAGCTTGCTAAAGTACGATAAATGTTTATTGCTTTTTGACCTGTCCCCAAATGAATATAATTGGTTCAGAGTTTGTTCTGATATTTCAACCTGTGTCCTGGTCGTGCTGGTGTGGGGGTATAACATCAACCTGTGTCCTGGTCGTGCTGGTGTGGGGGTATAACATCAACCTGTGTCCTGGTCGTGCTGGTGTGGGGGTATAACATCAACCTGTGTCCTGGTCGATGCTGGTATAACATCACCTGTGTCCTGGTCATGCTGGTGTGGGGTATAACATCAACCTGTGTCCTGGTCGTGCTGGTGTGGGGGTATAACATCAACCTGTGTCCTGGTCGTGCTGGTGTGGGGGTATAACATCAACCTGTGTCCTGGTCGTGCTGGTGTGGGGGTATAACATCAACCTGTGTCCTGGTCGTGCTGGTATAACATCAACCTGTGTCCTGGTCGTGCTGGTGTGGGGGTATAACATCAACCTGTGTCCTGGTCGTGCTGGTGTGGGGGTATAACATCAACCTGTGTCCTGGTCGTGCTGGTGTGGGGGTATAACATCAACCTGTGTCCTGGTCGTGCTGGTGTGGGGGTATATCATCAACCTGTGTCCTGGTGGCATCTGGTGTGGGGGTATAACATCAACCTGTGTCCTGGTCGTGCTGGTGTGGGGGTATAACATCAACCTGTGTCCTGGTCGTGCTGGTGTGGGGGTATAACATCAACCTGTGTCCTGGTCATGCTGGTGTGGGGGTATAACATCAACCTGTGTCCTGGTCATGCTGGTGTGGGGGTATAACATCAACCTGTGTCCTGATGGCATCTGGTGTGGGGGTATAACATCAACCTGTGTCCTGGTGGTGCTGGTGTGGGGGTATATCATCAACCTGTGTCCTGATGGCATCTGGTGTGGGGGTATAACATCAACCTGTGTCCTGGTCATGCTGGTGTGGGGGTATAACATCAACCTGTGTCCTGGTCATGCTGGTGTGGGGGTATAACATCAACCTGTGTCCTGGTCATGCTGGTGTGGGGGTATAACATCAACCTGTGTCCTGGTCATGCTGGTGTGGGGGTATAACATCAACCTGTGTGTCCTGGCCGTGCTGGTGTGGGGGTATATCATCAACCTGTGTCCTGGTCATGCTGGTGTGGGGGTATAACATCAACCTGTGTCCTGGTCATGCTGGTGTGGGGGTATAACATCAACCTGTGTCTCCTGATGGCGTCTGGTGTGGGGGTATAACATCAACCTGTGTCCTGGTCGTGCTGGTGTGGGGGTATAACATCAACCTGTGTGTCCTGATGGCATCTGGTGTGGGGGTATAACATCAACCTGTGTGTCCTGGTGGCATCTGGTGTGGGGGTATAACATCAACCTGTGTCCTGGTCGTGCTGGTGTGGGGGTATAACATCAACCTGTGTCCTGGTCGTGCTGGTGTGGGGGTATAACATCAACCTGTGTCCTGGTCGTGCTGGTGTGGGGGTATAACATCAACCTGTGTCCTGGTCATGCTGGTGTGGGGGTATAACATCAACCTGTGTCCTGATGGCATCTGGTGTGGGGGTATAACATCAACCTGTGTGTCCTGGTCGTGTTGGTGTGGGGGTATAACATCAACCTGTGTCCTGGTCGTGCTGGTGTGGGGGTATAACATCAACCTGTGTGTCCTGGTCGTGCTGGTGTGGGGGTATAACATCAACCTGTGTGTCCTGATGGCATCTGGTGTGGGGGTATAACATCAACCTGTGTATCCTGGTCGTGCTGGTATAACATCAACCTGTGTCCTGGTCGTGCTGGTGTGGGGGTATAACATCAACCTGTGTCCTGGTGGTGCTGGTGTGGGGGTATAACATCAACCTGTGTCCTGGTCGTGCTGGTGTGGGGGTATAACATCAACCTGTGTGTCCTGGTCATGCTGGTGTGGGGTATAACATCAACCTGTGTGTCCTGGTCATGCTGGTGTGGGGGTATAACATCAACCTGTGTCCTGGTCGTGCTGGTGTGGGGGTATATCATCAACCTGTGTCCTGGTCGTGCTGGTGTGGGGGTATAACATCAACCTGTGTCCTGGTCGTGTTGGTGTGGGGGTATAACATCAACCTATTGTTTATAAAGCATATTAAAAGTTGACTTGGAAACAGACTGTTCAGTCCCAGAGCCTGTCAGGTAGCTCCCCCTAGTGGCTATACAATATCATTATAGTTGAGGAAGTAGAAGACATCGTAAATAAACCTCCCCTTCCAGTCTTCTGTCCTCTGGATGAACTCTCTCGGTCTCTCTCAGCACACACACACTCACTCTCGGTCTCTCTCAGCACACACACACACTCACTCTCAGTCTCTCTCAGCTGACACACTATCTCTCTCCCGCGGCGCTCACCAGAACAGACAACAACTTTTCTTCATGGCGGCGAGTCTCACCGGAGACAGGATCCAACCGGACTGTGATCTAACCGGACGGGCGCGAGCTGCAGAGGGATTCACTATGTAAGTTTTTACCGGAGTTGTTTTGCTTTGTGATAAAACAATAATGTAGTTACGTGAACGATTTTAAACATGAGTCTACTTGTCCCTCAAAAACAAGTTCGTAGAGTAACTGTCTTTTTGGTAGACAGGCTACTGCTGGATGAATGACCACAGTCATGTTTTGGTAGTTAGGCTACTGCTGGATGAATGACCACAGTCATGTTTTGGTAGACAGGCTACTTCTGGATGAATGACCACAGTCATGTTTTGGTAGACAGGCTACTGCTGGATGAATGACCACAGTCATGTTTTGGTAGTTAGGCTACTGCTGGATGAATGACCACAGTCATGTTTTGGTAGACAGGCTACTGCTGGATGAATGACCACAGTCATGTTTTGGTAGTTAGGCTACTGCTGGATGAATGACCACAGTCATGTTTTGGTAGTTAGGCTACTTCTGGATGAATGACCACAGTCATGTTTTGGTAGACAGGCTACTTCTGGATGAATGACCACAGTCATGTTTTGGTAGACAGGCTACTGCTGGATGAATGACCACAGTCATGTTTTGGTAGACAGGCTACTGCTGGATGAATGACCACAGTCATGTTTTGGTAGACAGGCTACTGCTGGATGAATGACCACAGTCATGTTTTGGTAGATAGGCTACTGCTGGATGAATGACCACAGTCATGTTTTGGTAGACAGGCTACTCATGTTTTGGTAGACTGGATGAATGACCACAGTCATGTTTTGGTAGATAGGCTACTGCTGGATGAATGACCACAGTCATGTTTTGGTAGACAGGCTACTGCTGGATGAATGACCACAGTCATGTTTTGGTAGATAGGCTACTGCTGGATGAATGACCACAGTCATGTTTTGGTAGACAGGCTACTGCTGGATGAATGACCACAGTCATGTTTTGGTAGACAGGCTACTGCTGGATGAATGACCACAGTCATGTTTTGGTAGACAGGCTACTGCTGGATGAATGACCACAGTCATGTTTTGGTAGACAGGCTACTGCTGGATGAATGACCACAGTCATGTTTTGGTAGTTAGGCTACTTCTGGATGAATGACCACAGTCATGTTTTGGTAGATAGGCTACATCTGGATGAATGACCACAGTCATGTTTTGGTAGACAGGCTACTGCTGGATGAATGACCACAGTCATGTTTTGGTAGTTAGGCTACTGCTGGATGAATGACCACAGTCATGTTTTGGTAGTTAGGCTACTTCTGGATGAATGACCACAGTCATGTTTTGGTAGACAGGCTACTGCTGGATGAATGACCACAGTCATGTTTTGGTAGATAGGCTACTGCTGGATGAATGACCACAGTCATGTTTTGGTAGATAGGCTACTGCTGGATGAATGACCACAGTCATGTTTTGGTAGATAGGCTACTGCTGGATGAATGACCACAGTCATGTTTTGGTAGATAGGCTACTTCTGGATGAATGACCACAGTCATGTTTTGGTAGACAGGCTACTTCTGGATGAATGACCACAGTCATGTTTTGGACAGGCTAGACAGGCTACTGCTGGATGAATGACCACAGTCATGTTTTGGTAGACAGGCTACTGCTGGATGAATGACCACAGTCATGTTTTGGTAGACAGGCTACTTCTGGATGAATGACCACAGTCATGTTTTGGTAGTTAGGCTACTGCTGGATGAATGACCACAGTCATGTTTTGGTAGACAGGCTACTGCTGGATGAATGACCACAGTCATGTTTTGGTAGACAGGCTACTGCTGGATGAATGACCACAGTCATGTTTTGGTAGATAGGCTACTTCTGGATGAATGACCACAGTCATGTTTTGGTAGTTAGGCTACTGCTGGATGAATGACCACAGTCATGTTTTGGTAGACAGGCTACTTCTGGATGAATGACCACAGTCATGTTTTGGTAGTTAGGCTACTTCTGGATGAATGACCACAGTCATGTTTTGGTAGACAGGCTACTGCTGGATGAATGACCACAGTCATGTTTTGGTAGACAGGCTACTGCTGGATGAATGACCACAGTCATGTTTTGGTAGATAGGCTACTGCTGGATGAATGACCACAGTCATGTTTTGGTAGATAGGCTACTGCTGGATGAATGACCACAGTCATGTTTTGGTAGATAGGCTACTTCTGGATGAATGACCACAGTCATGTTTTGGTAGACAGGCTACTTCTGGATGAATGACCACAGTCATGTTTTGGTAGACAGGCTACTGCTGGATGAATGACCACAGTCATGTTTTGGTAGACAGGCTACTGCTGGATGAATGACCACAGTCATGTTTTGGTAGACAGGCTACTGCTGGATGAATGACCACAGTCATGTTTTGGTAGATAGGCTACTGCTGGATGAATGACCACAGTCATGTTTTGGTAGACAGGCTACTGCTGGATGAATGACCACAGTCATGTTTTGGTAGATAGGCTACTGCTGGATGAATGACCACAGTCATGTTTTGGTAGACAGGCTACTGCTGGATGAATGACCACAGTCATGTTTTGGTAGTTAGGCTACTGCTGGATGAATGACCACAGTAAATGTTTTGGTAGTTAGGCTACTTCTGGATGAATGACCACAGTCATGTTTTGGTAGACAGGCTACTGCTGGATGAATGACCACAGTCATGTTTTGGTAGACAGGCTACTGCTGGATGAATGACCACAGTCATGTTTTGGTAGATAGGCTACTGCTGGATGAATGACCACAGTCATGTTTTGGTAGATAGGCTACTGCTGGATGAATGACCACAGTCATGTTTTGGTAGATAGGCTACTTCTGGATGAATGACCACAGTCATGTTTTGGTAGACAGGCTACTTCTGGATGAATGACCACAGTCATGTTTTGGTAGACAGGCTACTGCTGGATGAATGACCACAGTCATGTTTTGGTAGACAGGCTACTGCTGGATGAATGACCACAGTCATGTTTTGGTAGACAGGCTACTTCTGGATGAATGACCACAGTCATGTTTTGGTAGTTAGGCTACTGCTGGATGAATGACCACAGTCATGTTTTGGTAGACAGGCTACTGCTGGATGAATGACCACAGTCATGTTTTGGTAGACAGGCTACTGCTGGATGAATGACCACAGTCATGTTTTGGTAGACAGGCTACTGCTGGATGAAGGACCACAGTCATGTTTTGGTAGATAGGCTACTTCTGGATGAATGACCACAGTCATGTTTTGGTAGTTAGGCTACTTCTGGATGAATGACCACAGTCATGTTTTGGTAGATAGGCTACTTCTGGATGAATGACCACAGTCATGTTTTGGTAGATAGGCTACTGCTGGATGAATGACCACAGTCATGTTTTGGTAGACAGGCTACTTCTGGATGAATGACCACAGTCATGTTTTGGTAGATAGGCTACTGCTGGATGAATGACCACAGTCATGTTTTGGTAGACAGGCTACTTCTGGATGAATGACCACAGTCATGTTTTGGTAGACAGGCTACTGCTGGATGAATGACCACAGTCATGTTTTGGTAGATAGGCTACTTCTGGATGAATGACCACAGTCATGTTTTGGTAGACAGGCTACTGCTGGATGAATGACCACAGTCATGTTTTGGTAGTTAGGCTACTTCTGGATGAATGACCACAGTCATGTTTTGGTAGACAGGCTACTGCTGGATGAATGACCACAGTCATGTTTTGGTAGACAGGCTACTTCTGGATGAATGACCACAGTCATGTTTTGGTAGTTAGGCTACTGCTGGATGAATGACCACAGTCATGTTTTGGTAGACAGGCTACTGCTGGATGAATGACCACAGTCATGTTTTGGTAGACAGGCTACTGCTGGATGAAGGACCACAGTCATGTTTTGGTAGATAGGCTACTTCTGGATGAATGACCACAGTCATGTTTTGGTAGTTAGGCTACTGCTGGATGAATGACCACAGTCATGTTTTGGTAGTTAGGCTACTTCTGGATGAATGACCACAGTCATGTTTTGGTAGTTAGGCTACTTCTGGATGAATGACCACAGTCATGTTTTGGTAGACAGGCTACTGCTGGATGAATGACCACAGTCATGTTTTGGTAGACAGGCTACTGCTGGATGAATGACCACAGTCATGTTTTGGTAGATAGGCTACTGCTGGATGAATGACCACAGTCATGTTTTGGTAGTTAGGCTACTGCTGGATGAATGACCACAGTCATGTTTTGGTAGACAGGCTACTTCTGGATGAATGACCACAGTCATGTTTTGGTAGATAGGCTACTTCTGGATGAATGACCACAGTCATGTTTTGGTAGACAGGCTACTGCTGGATGAATGACCACAGTCATGTTTTGGTAGATAGGCTACTGCTGGATGAATGACCACAGTCATGTTTTGGTAGACAGGCTACTGCTGGATGAATGACCACAGTCATGTTTTGGTAGTTAGGCTACTGCTGGATGAATGACCACAGTCATGTTTTGGTAGACAGGCTACTGCTGGATGAAGGACCACAGTCATGTTTTGGTAGGGAAGATAGGCTACTTCTGGATGAATGACCACTCATGTTTTGTCATGTTGCGGCTACTGCTAGTGGTCCTGATATCTGTTGTCTCTGTCTTCAGACTGCTGGATGAAGAGAGGTTTTGATATCTGTTAGGCTACTTGTCTGGATGAATGACCACAGTCATGTTTTGGTAGATAGGCTACTTCTGGATGAATGACCACAGTCATGTTTTGGTAGACAGGCTACTGCTGGATGAATGACCACAGTCATGTTTTGGTAGTTAGGCTACTGCTGGATGAATGACCACAGTAAATGTTTTGGTAGTTAGGCTACTTCTGGATGAATGACCACAGTCATGTTTTGGTAGACAGGCTACTGCTGGATGAATGACCACAGTCATGTTTTGGTAGACAGGCTACTGCTGGATGAATGACCACAGTCATGTTTTGGTAGAAGAGTTGTTGAGTTGTTGATGGTTTTTGTCCAAGTTGTAATTGATTATGATAACGATATTGTCGCACAAGTGCAACTCAGGTGGGGAAAATACATGTTATGAAACTATTGAAATGAATCTTTGAATGTATCCTATTGGAATGTTACTCAATAACTGCAGCTCAGATGAGATTAAACATGGTGTGGAATAGTTTACTATCAGTCATCTGTAATTCCATAGCCAGACAGATAAGGGATAACATACTGTACCATTGCCCTGTAGCCAGTCAGATAAGGGATAACATACTGTACCATTGCCCTGTAGCCAGTCAGATAAGGGATAACATACTGTACCATTGCCCTGTAGCCAGTCAGATAAGGGATAACATACTGTACCATTGCCCTGTAGCCAGTCAGATAAGGGATAACATACTGTACCATTGCCCTGTAGCCAGTCAGATAAGGGATAACATACTGTACCATTGCCCTGTAGCCAGTCAGATAAGGGATAACATACTGTACCATTGCCCTGTAGCCAGTCAGATAAGGGATAACATACTGTACCATTGCCCTGTAGCCAGTTAGATAAGGGATAACATACTGTCTTCAGGCTAGGGAAGAGAGGGATATTAGTGGTCCTGATATCTGGTCTTCAGGGAAGAGAGGGATATTAGTGGTCCTGATATCTGTTTTCTCTTGTCTTCAGGGAAGAGAGGGATATTAGTGGTCCTGATATCTGTTGTCTCTTGTCTTCAGGCTAGTGAAGAGAGGGATATTAGTGGTCCTGATATCTGTTGTCTCTTGTCTTCAGGCTAGTGAAGAGAGGGATATTAGTGGTCCTGATATCTGTTGTCTCTTGTCTTCAGGCTAGGGAAGAGAGGGATATTAGTGGTCCTGATATCTGTTGTCTCTTGTCTTCAGGCTAGTGAAGAGAGGGATATTAGTGGTCCTGATATCTGTTGTCTCTTGTCTTCAGGCTAGTGAAGAGAGGGATATTAGTGGTCCTGATATCTGTTGTGTTGTCTCTTGTCTTCAGGCTAGTGAAGAGAGGGATATTAGTGGTCCTGATATCTGTTGTCTCTTGTCTTCAGGCTAGGGAAGAGAGGGATATTAGTGGTCCTGATATCTGTTGTGTTGTCTCTTGTCTTCAGGGGGAAGAGAGGGATATTAGTGGTCCTGATATCTGTTGTCTCTTGTCTTCAGGCTAGGGAAGAGAGGGATATTAGTGGTCCTGATATCTGTTGTCTCTTGTCTTCAGGCTAGGGAAGAGAGGGATATTAGTGGTCCTGATATCTGTTGTGTTGTCTCTTGTCTTCAGGCTAGTGAAGAGAGGGATATTAGTGGTCCTGATATCTGTTGTCTCTTGTCTTCAGGCTAGTGAAGAGAGGGATATTAGTGGTCCTGATATCTGTTGTGTTGTCTCTTGTCTTCAGACTAGTGAAGAGAGGGATATTAGTGGTCCTGATATCTGTTGTCTCTTGTCTTCAGGCTAGTGAAGAGAGGGATATTAGTGGTCCTGATATCTGTTGTCTCTTGTCTTCAGGCTAGTGAAGAGAGGGATATTAGTGGTCCTGATATCTGTCCCCTCACCCATCTTGTCTTCTTACAGGCTAGGAAGAACCCTCAGGGATATTAGTGGTCCTGATATCGGTGGCTGTTGGGGTCTACCTCCTCCCTCACCCATAAACCCTCAGCCTTACATGTAAGTACAGACACACCCTCAGCCTTACATGTAAGTACAGACACACCACACCGGCTCTGATGCTCGTCGGCTTGCAAACTAATACTCACGTCTGTCGCCATGAAGTGCTTTGAAAGGCTGGTCATGGCTCACATCAACACCATTATCCCAGAAACACTAGAGCCACCCTCATTTGCATACCGCCCCGACAGATCTACAGATGATGCAATCTCTATTGCACTCCACCCTGCCATTTCCCACCTGGACAAAAGCAACACCGATGTGAGAATGCTATTCATTGACTACAGCTCAGCGTTCAACCTCATAGTGCCCACAAAGCTCTTCACTAAGCTAAGGACCCTGGGACTAAACACCTCCCTCTGCAACTGGATCCTGGACTTCCTGAAGGGCCGCCCCCAGGTGGTGAAGGGAGGTAACAACACTATCATGCTGATCCTCAACACGGGGGCCCCTCAGGGGTGCGTGCTCAGTCCCCTCCTGTACTCCCTGTTCACTCATGATTGCACTGCCAGGCACGACTCCAACACCATCATTATGTTTGCTGATGACACAACGGTGGTAGGCCTGATCACCAACAACGATGAGACAGCCTACAGGGAGGAGATCAGAGACCTGGCCGTGTGGTGCCAGGACAACAACCTCTCCCTCAACGTGATCAAGACAAAGGAGATGATTGTGGACTACAAGAAAAGGAGGACAGAGTACGTCCCCATTCTCATCGACGGGGCTGCAGTGGAGCAAGTTGAGAGCTTCACGTTTCTTGGTGTCCACATCACCAACAAACTAACATGGTCCAAACACACCAAGACAGTCGTGAAGAGGTCACGACAAAACCTATTCCCAGTCAGGAAAAGATTTTGCATGGGTCCTGAGATCCTCAAAAGGTTCTACAGCTGCACCATCGAGAGCATCCTGACTGGTTGCATCACCGCCAGACTTGCTATCCTGGTACCACTTGCCGTGCGGTAGCAGAGAGAACAGTCTGTGACGAGGGTGACTGGTTGCATCACCGCCTGGTAATGCAACTGCTCGGCCTCTGACCACAAGGCACTACAGAGGGTAGTGCAGAGACCAGTCATCACTGGGGCCAAGGTGACTGCTTTCATCACCGACCTGGTATACCACACTGACTCGGTACAGGTACCTCCTGTATATAGCCTCATTACAACCTGTACCCCCACACCTTGACATCACTGGGTACCACCTGTATATAGCTCATTACTAACCTGTATACCACACATTGCCTCGGTACAGGTACCACCTGTATATAGCCTCATTACTAACCTGTACCCCCACACATTGACTCGGTACAGGTACCACCTTTATATAGCCTCATTACTAACCTGTACCCCCACACATTGACTCGGTACAGGTACCACCTGTATATAGCCTCATTACTAACCTGTACCCCCACACATTGACTCGGTACAGGTACCACCTGTATATAGCCTCATTACTAACCTGTACCCCCACACATTGACTCGGTACAGGTACCTCCTGTATATAGCCTCATTACTAACCTGTACCCCCACACATTGACTCGGTACAGGTACCACCTATACAGTGCCTTGCGAAAGTATTCGGCCCCTTGAACTTTGCGACCTTTTGCCACATTCAGGCTTCAAACATAAAGATATAAAACTGTATTTTTTTGTGAAGAATCAACAACAAGTGGGACACAATTATGAAGTGGAACGACATTTATTGGATATTTCACACTTTTTAACAAATCAAAAACTGAAAAATTGGGCGTGCAAAATTATTCAGCCCCCTTAAGTTAATACTTTGTAGCGCCACCTTTTGCTGCGATTACAGCTGTAAGTCGCTTGGGGTATGTCTCTATTAGTTTTGCACATCGAGAGACTGACATTTTTTCCCATTCCTCCTTGCAAAACAGCTCGAGCTCAGTGAGGTTGGATGGAGAGCATTTGTGAACAGCAGTTTTCAGTTCTTTCCACAGATTCTCGATTGGATTCAGGTCTGGACTTTGACTTGGCCATTTTAACACCTGGATATGTTTATTTTTGAACCATTCCATTGTAGATTTTGCTTTATGTTTTGGATCATTGTCTTGTTGGAAGACAAATCTCCGTCCCAGTCTCAGGTCTTTTGCAGACTCCATCAGGTTTTCTTCCAGAATGGTCCTGTATTTGGCTCCATCCATCTTCCCATCAATTTTAACCATCTTCCCTGTCCCTGCTGAAGAAAAGCAGGCCCGAACCATGATGCTGCCACCACCATGTTTGACAGTGGGGATGGTATATTCAGGGTGATGAGCTTTGTTGCTTTTACGCCAAACATAACGTTTTGCATTGTTGCCAAAAAATTCAATTTTGGTTTCATCTGACCAGAGCACCTTCTTCCACATGTTTGGTGTGTCTCCCAGGTGGCTTGTGGCAAACTTTAAACAACACTTTTTATGGATATCTTTAAGAAATGGCTTTCTTCTTGCCACTCTTCCATAAAGGCCAGATTGGTGCAATATACGACTGATTGTTGTCCTATGGACAGAGTCTCCCACCTCAGCTGTAGATCTCTGCAGTTCATCCAGAGTGATCATGGGCCTCTTGGCTGCATCTCTGATCAGTCTTCTCCTTGTATGAGCTGAAAGTTTAGAGGGACGGCCAGGTCTTGGTAGATTTGCAGTGGTCTGATACTCCTTCCATTTCAATATTATCGCTTGCACAGTGCTCCTTGGGATGTTTAAAGCTTGGGAAATCTTTTTGTATCCAAATCCGGCTTTAAACTTCTTCACAACAGTATCTCGGACCTGCCTGGTGTGTTCCTTGTTCTTCATGATGCTCTCTGCGCTTTTAACAGACCTCTGAGACTATAACAGTGCAGGTGCATTTATACGGAGACTTGATTACACACAGGTGGATTGTATTTATCATCATTAGTCATTTAGGTCAACATTGGATCATTCAGAGATCCTCACTGAACTTCTGGAGAGAGTTTGCTGCACTGAAAGTAAAGGGGCTGAATAATTTTGCACGCCCAATTTTTCAGTTTTTGATTTGTTAAAAAAGTTTGAAATATCCAATAAATGTCGTTCCACTTCATAATTGTGTCCCACTTGTTGTTGATTCTTCACAAAAAAATACAGTTTTATATCTTTATGTTTGAAGCCTGAAATGTGGCAAAAGTTCGCAAAGTTCAAGGGGGCCGAATACTTTCACAAGGCACTGTATATCCACAATGGTACCACCTGTATATAGCCTCGTTATTGTTATTTTATTGTGTAGGGGGTTAAGGGTTATTGGAGTTGAAGGGTTGTGTTTTGAGACAGGTTGGTGTTATCAGAGGGAAATAGTTTAGGGGTTAAGGGTTAAAGATTGTCTGTCAGTATAGGGGTTAAAGGTTATTGTCTGTCAGTTTAGGGGTTAAAGGTTATTGTCTGTCAGTTTAGGGGTTAAAGGTTATTGTCTGTCAGTTTAGGGGTTAAAGGTTATTGTCTGTCAGTTTAGGGGTTAAAGGTTATTGTCTGTCAGTTTAGGGGTTAAAGGTTATTGTCTGTCAGTTTAGGGGTTAAAGGTTATTGTCTGTCAGTTTAGGGGTTAAAGGTTATTGTCTGTCAGTTTAGGGGTTAAAGGTTATTGTCTGTCAGTTTAGGGGTTAAAGGTTATTGTCTGTCATTTTAGGGGTTAAAGGTTATTGTCTGTCAGTTTAGGGGTTAAAGGTTATTGTCTGTCAGTTTAGGGGTTAAAGGGTTCAAGGTTATTGTCTGTCAGTTTAGGGGGTAAAGGGTTAAAGGTTATTGTCTGTCAGATTCAAGGGACCCCCTCCGCTCCTGGAGGGCCCGCTGGCTGTCAGTTTAGGGGTTAAAGGTTATTGTCTGTCAGTTTAGGGGGTAAAGGGTTAAAGGTTATTGTCTGTCAGATTCAAGGGACCCCCTCCGCTCCTGGAGGGCCCGCTGGCTGTCAGTTTAGGGGTTAAAGGTTATTGTCTGTCAGATTCCAGGGACCCCCTCCCCTCCTGGAGGGCCCGCTGGCTGTCAACACCAGACTACAGAACCTGACTGTTGGCTGTTCACTGGACAACTACATGGACCAGAATCCTTCACTGTTGGACCAGGAGGGTAAGAACTCCTGTCTGTTGGTCTTTCAGCATGTTT
>NW_025745748.1:95235-230235 GCF_021184085.1 Oncorhynchus gorbuscha | reverse complement strand
TTGGTCCTCTAGGTAGCAGGACAGACTGTGATGTTATCTCTGGTCCTCTAGGTAGCAGGACAGACTGTGATGTTATCTCTGTTGGTCCTCTAGGTAGCAGGACAGACTGTGATGTTATCTCTGGTCCTCTAGGTAGCAGGACAGACTGTGATGTTATCTCTGTTGGTCCTCTAGGTAGCAGGACAGACTGTGATGTTATCTCTGTTGGTCCTCTAGACTGTGATGTTATCTCTGGTCCTCTAGGTAGCAGGACAGACTGTGATGTTATCTCTGTTGGTCCTCTAGGTAGCAGGACAGACTGTGGTGTTATCTCTGTTGGTCCTCTAGGTAGCAGGACAGACTGTGATGTTATCTCTGGTCCTCTAGGTAGCAGGACAGACTGTGATGTTATCTCTGTTGGTCCTCTAGGTAGCAGGACAGACTGTGATGTTATCTCTGGTCCTCTAGGTAGCAGGACAGACTGTGATGTTATCTCTGGTCCTCTAGGTAGCAGGACAGACTGTGATGTTATCTCTGTTGGTCCTCTAGGTAGCAGGACAGACTGTGATGTTATCTCTGTTGGTCCTCTAGGTAGCAGGACAGACTGTGATGTTATCTCTGTTGGTCCTCTAGGTAGCAGGACAGACTGTGATGTTATCTCTGTTGGTCCTCTAGGTAGCAGGACAGACTGTGATGTTATCTCTGTTGGTCCTCTAGGTAGCAGGACAGACTGTGATGTTATCTCTGTTGGTCCTCTAGGTAGCAGGACAGACTATGAGCCGGTCTGTGGTCGTCCTCATGGTGTGCGGTTGGACAGTGGTGGTCAGCTGATCGTAGCTGACTCCTACTTTGGGCTGTTTTCTGTTGACCCCCAGACTGGACACAAGACCCTGCTACTGGACAGCAAGACAGGTAACGTCCCCTATCCCCAGACTGGACACAAGACCTTGCTACTGGACAGCAACACAGTTAACCCCTGACCCCTAACCTCCAGACTGGACACAAGACCCTGCTACTGGACAGCAACACTGTTGACCCCTGACCCCTAACCCCCAGACTGGACATCATAGTCTTCTACTGGACAGCAGACAAGGTCTGATCATTCACAGTCTAACTCCTAACCTTATCTCTGACTAGACAGCAGGTCTAACAGTGTAACCCCTAACCTTAACTCTGACTGGACAGCAGGTCTGACAGTCTAACCTTAACTCTGACTAGACAGCAGGTCTGACAGGCTAACCCCTAACCTTAACTCTGACTAGACAGCAGGTCTGACAGTCTAACCTTAACTCTGACTAGACAGCAGGTCTGACAGTCTAACCTTAACTCTGACTAGACAGCAGGTCTGACAGTCTAACCCCTAACCTTAACTCTGACTAGACAGCAGGTCTGACAGTCTAACCTTAACTCTGACTAGACAGCAGGTCTGACAGTCTAACCTTAACTCTGAATAGACAGCAGGTCTGACAGTCTAACCTTAACTCTGACTGGACAGCAGGTCTGACAGTCTAACCTTAACTCTGACTAGACAGCAGGTCTGACAGTCTAACCTTAACTCTGACTAGACAGCAGGTCTGACAGTCTAACCCCTAACCTTAACTCTGAATAGACAGCAGGTCTGACAGTCTAACCTTAACTCTGACTGGACAGCAGGTCTGACAGTCTAACCTTAACTCTGACTAGACAGCAGGTCTGACAGTCTAACCTTAACTCTGACTAGACAGCAGGTCTGACAGTCTAACCCCTAACCTTAACTCTGAATAGACAGCAGGTCTGACAGTCTAACCTTAACTCTGACTGGACAGCAGGTCTGACAGTCTAACCTTAACTCTGACTAGACAGCAGGTCTGACAGTCTAACCTTAACTCTGACTGGACAGCAGGTCTGACAGTCTGACTAGACAGCAGGTCTGACAGTCTAACCTTAACTCTGAATAGACAGCAGGTCTGACAGTCTAACCTTAACTCTGACTAGACAGCAGGTCTGACAGTCTAACCTTAACTCTGACTGGACAGCAGGTCTGACAGTCTAACCTTAACTCTGACTAGACAGCAGGTCTGACAGTCTAACCTTAACTCTGACTAGACAGCAGGTCTGACAGTCTAACCCCTAACCTTATCTCTGACTGGACAGCAGGTCTGACAGTCTAACCTTATCTCTGACTAGACAGCAGGTCTGACAGTGTAACCCCTAACCTTAACTCTGACTGGACAGCAGGTCTGACAGTCTAACCTTAACTCTGACTAGACAGCAGGTCTGACAGTCTAACCTTAACTCTGACTAGACAGCAGGTCTGACAGTCTAACCCCTAACCTTATCTCTGACTGGACAGCAGATCTGACAGTCTAACCCCTAACCTTATCTCTGACTGGACAGCAGGTCTGACAGTCTAACCTTAACTAGCATCATATCTAAGAAGACTCAAGGCTGTAATCTGACAGAGGTGCTTCAACAAAGTACTGAATAAAGGGTCTGAATACTTATGTAAATGTGATATTTCCATATTTTATTCGTAGTAAATTATCAAAAATGTTTTTGCTTGTCATAATGGAGTATTGTGATGTCATTATGGGTTATTGTGATGTCATTATGGGTTATTGTGGTGTCATTATGGGGTATTGTGATGTCATTATGGGGTATTGTGATGTCATTATGGGGTATTGTGATGTCATTATGGGTTATTGTGATGTCATTATGGGTTATTGTGATGTCATTATGGGGTATTGTGATGTCATTGTGGGGTATTATGATGTCATTATGGGGTATTATGATGTCATTATGGGGTATTGTGATGTCATTATGGGGTATTGTGTGTTGATTGAGTGGATTTAAAAAATATATATATATTTTATAATAAGGCTATAAAGCAACAAAATGTGGTAAAAGTCAGGCTTGTGAGGCTAATGTCCATCCAGTTAATAAATGTAATATCTTTGTGCTCTAGGAGCTGACGGGGTTCCGTTTGCGTTCCTGAACGGCTTGGAGATCTCCTCTCAGACTGGGATCATTTACTTTACGGACTCCTCCTCTCGCTGGGGACGACGACACGTCAAACTAGAGGTCTGTCGCTCCCTACAAATCACCCTTCTTCTTTATACGCTCTATAACCCCTGACCTCTAACGTCTAGGTGATAGAGACCAACGCTCTGGGTCGTCTCCTGACCTTTGACCCCGTGTCAGGGCGTGTGGGTGTCCTACTGGATGGTCTCTACATGCCCAATGGCATCGCCCTGTCACCTGACGAGAGCTTCCTGCTGCTGGCCGAGACCAGCATCGGGTGTATCCTCAGGTACACACACACACACCAACGGAGGACAGTGTTTTCCATACTAACTGTCCTTCCTGTGTTTTTCCTTTTGACATGTAAATATCATTGTGTTATCAGAGGTGGCTGATCAGCAGGACAGAGGAACCCTCACAGTACAGAAATGCTTTTTGTTCTATGACTCTTTTCTCTCTCTCTCTCTCTCTCTCTCTCTCTCTCTCTTCTCTCTCTCTCTCTCTCTCTCTCTCTCTGTTCTCTCTCTCTCTCTCTCTCTCTCTCTCTCTGGTTCTCTCTCTCTCTCTCTCTCTCTTCTGTTTGAATGACTCATGGTTCTTTTTCTCTCTACCTCTATAGGTACTGGCTGCAAGGCCCCAAGGCTGGCACCAAGGAGGTCATCATGAACAATATGCCCGGTTACCCTGACAACATCCGCCTTAGCGACCGTGGAACCTTCCTGGTTGGCCTTTAATGACCACACGCTTCAGGAAGCTCATGCCTCCATTCCTGGACCTGATTGGTCCGTGACCCAGCGGTCAAACGCTTTCTGGCTAAGGTTAGTTTCACCATCATTATCATCAATGCATTGTAGACCTCTCCCAGGCCCCTGGGTTGTTGACCTCTCTCCCAGGCCTCTGTGTTGTAGACCTCTCCCCAGGCCCCTGTGTTGTAGACCTCTCCCCAGGCCCCTGTGTTGTAGACCTCTCTCCCAGTGCCCCTGTGTTGTAGACCTCTCTCCCAGGCCCCTGTGTTGTAGACCTCTCTCCCAGGCCCCTGTGTTGTAGACCTCTCTCCCAGGCCCCTGTGTTGTAGACCTCTCTCCCAGGCCCCTGTGTTGTAGACCTCTCTCCCAGGCCCCTGTGTTGTAGACCTCTCTCCCAGGCCCCTGTGTTGTAGACCCAGGCCCTGTCCCAGGCCCCTGTGTTGTAGACCTCTCTCCCAGGCCCCTGTGTTGTAGACCTCTCTCCCAGGCCCCTGTGTTGTAGACCTCTCTCCCAGGCCCCTGTGTTGTAGACCTCTCTCCCAGGCCCCTGTGTTGTAGACCTCTCTCCCAGGCCCCTGTGTTGTCTCCTCTCTCCCAGGCCCCTGTGTTGTAGACCTCTCTCCCAGGCCCCTGTGTTGTAGACCTCTCTCCCAGGCCCCTGTGTTGTTGTTCCCAGACCCCTGTGTTGTAGACTCTCCCAGGCCCCTGTGTTGTAGACCTCTCTTGTAGACCTCCCCCAGGCCCCTGTGTTGTAGACCTCTCTCCCAGGCCCCTGTGTTGTAGACCTCTCTCCCAGGCCCCTGTGTTGTAGACCTCTCTCCCAGGCCCCTGTGTTGTAGACCTCTCTCCCAGGCCCCTGTGTTGTAGACCTCTCTCCCAGGCCCCTGTGTTGTAGACCTCTCTCCCAGGCCCCTGTGTTGTAGACCTCTCTCCCAGGCCCCTGTGTTGTAGACCTCTCTCCAGGCCCCTGTGTTGTAGACCTCTCTCCCAGGCCCCTGTGTTGTAGACCTCTCTCCCAGGCCCCTGTGTTGTAGACCTCTCTCCCAGGCCCCTGTGTTGTAGACCTCTCTCCCAGGCCCCTGTGTGGTTGACCTCTCCCAGGCCTCTGTGTTGTAGACCTCTCTCCCAGGCCCCTGTGTTGTAGACCTCTCTCCCAGGCCCCTGTGTTGTAGACCTCTCTCCCAGGCCCCTGTGTTGTAGACCTCTCTCCCAGGCCCCTGTGTGTTCTTTGTTCCAGGCCCCTGTGTTGTTGACCTCTCTCCCAGGCCCCTGTGTTGTAGACCTCTCTCCCAGGCCCCTGTGTTGTAGACCTCTCTCCCAGGCCCCTGTGTTGTAGACCTCTCTCCCAGGCCCCTGTGTTGTAGACCTCTCTCCCAGGCCCCTGTGTTGTAGACCTCTCTCCCAGGCCCCTGTGTTGTAGACCTCTCTCCCAGGCCCCTGTGTTGTAGACTTCTCCCCCAGGCCCCTGTGTTGTAGACCTCTCTCCCAGGCCCCTGTGTTGTAGACCTCTCTCCCAGGCCCCTGTGTTGTAGACCTCTCTCCCAGGCCCCTGTGTTGTAGACCTCTCTCCCAGGCCCCTGTGTTGTAGACCTCTCTCCCAGGCCCCTGTGTTGTAGACCTCTCTCCCAGGCCCCTGTGTTGTAGACCTCTCTCCCAGGCCCCTGTGTTGTAGACCTCTCTCCCAGGCCCCTGTGTTGTAGACCTCTCCCAGGCCCCAGGCCCCTGTGTTGTAGACCTCTCCCAGGCCCCTCCTCCCCCAGGCCCCTGTGTTGTAGACCTCTCTCCCAGGCCCCTGTGTTGTAGACCTCTCTCCCAGGCCCCTGTGTTGTAGACCTCTCTCCCAGGCCCCTGTGTTGTAGACCTCTCTCCCAGGCCCCTGTGTTGTAGACCTCTCTCCCAGGCCCCTGTGTTGTAGACCTCTCTCCCAGGCCCCTGTGTTGTAGACCTCTCTCCCAGGCCCCTGTGTTGTAGACCTCTCCCCAGGCCCCTGTGTTGTAGACCTCTCTCCCAGGCCCCTGTGTTGTAGACCTCTCTCCCAGGCCCCTGTGTTGTAGACCTCTCTCCCAGGCCCCTGTGTTGTAGACCTCTCTCCCAGGCCCCTGTGTTGTAGACCTCTCTCCCAGACCCCCTCTCTCCCAGGCCCCTGTGTTGTAGACCTCTCTCCCAGGCCCCTGTGTTGTAGACCTCTCTCCCAGGCCCCTGTGTTGTAGACCTCTCTCCCAGGCCCCTGTGTTGTAGACCTCTCTCCCAGGCCCCTGTGTTGTAGACCTCTCTCCCAGGCCCCTGTGTTGTAGACCTCTCTCCCAGGCCCCTGTGTTGTAGACCTCTCTCCCAGGCCCCTGTGTTGTAGACCTCTCTCCCAGGCCCCTGTGTTGTAGACCTCTCTCCCAGGCCCCTGTGTTGTAGACCTCTCTCCCAGGCCCCTGTGTTGTAGACCTCTCTCCCAGGCCCCTGTGTTGTAGACCTCTCTCCCAGGCCCCTGTGTTGTAGACCTCTCTCCCAGGCCCCTGTGTTGTAGACCTCTCTCCCAGGCCCCTGTGTTGTAGACCTCTCTCCCAGGCCCCTGTGTTGTAGACCTCTCTCCCAGGCCCCTGTGTTGTAGACCTCTCTCCCAGGCCCCTGTGTTGTAGACCTCTCTCCCAGGCCCCTGTGTTGTAGACCTCTCTCCCAGGCCCCTGTGTTGTAGACCTCTCTCCCAGGCCCCTGTGTTGTAGACCTCTCTCCCAGGCCCCTGTGTTGTAGACCTCTCTCCCAGGCCCCTGTGTTGTAGACCTCTCTCCCAGGCCCCTGTGTTGTAGACCTCTCTCCCAGGCCCCTGTGTTGTAGACCTCTCTCCCAGGCCCCTGTGTTGTAGACCTCTCTCCCAGGCCCCTGTGTGTTCTCTGTTCCAGGCCCCTGTGTTGTAGACCTCTCTCCCAGGCCCCTGTGTTGTAGACCTCTCTCCCAGGCCCCTGTGTTGTAGACCTCTCTCCCAGGCCCCTGTGTTGTAGACCTCTCTCCCAGGCCCCTGTGTTGTAGACCTCTCTCCCAGGCCCCTGTGTTGTAGACCTCTCTCCCAGGCCCCTGTGTTGTAGACCTCTCTCCCAGGCCCCTGTGTTGTAGACCTCTCTCCCAGGCCCCTGTGTTGTAGACCTCTCTCCCAGGCCCCTGTGTTGTAGACCTCTCTCCCAGGCCCCTGTGTTGTAGACCTCTCTCCCAGGCCCCTGTGTTGTAGACCTCTCTCCCCCCTGTGGCCCCTGTGTTGTAGACCTCTCTCCCAGGCCCCTGTGTTGTAGACCTCTCCCCAGGCCCCTGTGTTGTAGACCTCTCTCCCAGGCCCCTGTGTTGTAGACCTCTCTCCCAGGCCCCTGTGTTGTAGACCTCTCTCCCAGGCCCCTGTGTTGTAGACCTCTCTCCCAGGCCCCTGTGTTGTAGACCTCTCTCCCAGGCCCCTGTGTTGTAGACCTCTCTCCCAGGCCCCTGTGTTGTAGACCTCTCTCCCAGGCCCAGTATTCAACCCCTCAGCAACATGATACCTTGTTACAGTATTCACCCCCTCAGCAACATGATACAGTGCCTTGTTACAGTATTCACCCCCTCAGCAACATGATACCTTGTTACAGTATTCACCCCCTCAGCAACATGATACCTTGTTACAGTATTCACCCCCTCAGCAACATGATACAGTGCCTTGTTACAGTATTCAACCCCTCAGCAACATGATACCTTGTTACAGTATTCACCCCCTCAGCAACATGATACAGTGCCTTGTTACAGTATTCAACCCCTCAGCAACATGATACAGTGCTTGTTACAGTATTCACCCCCTCAGCAACATGATACAGTGCCTTGTTACAGTATTCACCCCCTCAGCAACATGATACAGTGCCTTGTTACAGTATTCACCCCCTCAGCAACATGATACACCCCCTTTGCTATGAAGCCCCTACATAAGATCTGGTGCAACCAATTACCTTCAGATGACACATAATTAGATAGATTGCACACAGGTGAATAGTTTTGCACGTTCAAGTTCAGTTTTTTTTTGTCTTATTTCTTTCACAATAACAAATATTTTGCATCTTCAAAGTGGGCGGCATGTTGTGTAAATCAAATGACACAAACCCCCAAAAAATCTATTTTAATTCCAGGTTGTTCTAGAGGAGGCAACAGCAAATAAGGAAAAACACAGCAACATGGCGTAAATACTTGGTCAAGCCAGCAACATGTATTCTAGAGGAGATAAATCAGACAGCAACATGGTGTTCTAGAGGAGATAAATCAGACAGCAACATGGTGTTCTAGAGGAGATAAATCAGACAGCAACATGGTGTTCTAGAGGAGATAAATCAGACAGCAACATGGTGTTCTAGAGGAGATAAATACAAGAGATAAATCAGACAGCAACATGGTGTTCTAGAGGAGATAAATCAGACAGCAACATGGTGTTCTAGAGGAGATAAATCAGACAGCAACATGGTGTTCTAGAGGAGATAAATCAGACAGCAACATGGTGTTCTAGAGGAGATAAATACAAGAGATAATTCAGACAGCAACATGGTGTTCTAGAGGAGATAAATCAGACAGCAACATGGTGTTCTAGAGGAGATAAATCAGACAGCAACATGGTGTTCTAGAGGAGATAAATCAGACAGCAACATGGTGTTCTAGAGGAGATAAATACAAACATGAGATAATAAATCAGACAGCAACATGGTGTTCTAGAGGAGATAAATCAGACAGCAACATGGTGTTCTAGAGGAGATAAATCAGACAGCAACATGGTGTTCTAGAGGAGATAAATCAGACAGCAACATGGTGTTCTAGAGGAGATAAATACAAGAGATAATTCAGACAGCAACATGGTGTTCTAGAGGAGATAAGGAGATAAATCAGACAGCAACATGGTGTTCTAGAGGAGATAAATCAGACAGCAACATGGTGTTCTAGAGGAGATAAATACAAGAGATAGATAAATCAGACAGCAACATGGTGTTCTAGAGGAGATAAAACATCAGACAGCAACATGGTGTTCTAGAGGAGATAAATCAGACAGCAACATGGTGTTCTAGAGGAGATAAATACAAGAGATAATTCAGACAGCAACATGGTGTTCTAGAGGAGATAAATCAGACAGCAACATGGTGTTCTAGAGGAGATAAATACAAGAGATAAATCAGACAGCAACATGGTGTTCTAGAGGAGATAAATCAGACAGCAACATGGTGTTCTAGAGGAGATAAATCAGACAGCAACATGGTGTTCTAGAGGAGATAAATCAGACAGCAACATGGTGTTCTAGAGGAGATAAATCAGACAGCAACATGGTGTTCTAGAGGAGATAAATACAAGAGATAATTCAGACAGCAACATGGTGTTCTAGAGGAGAGATGGTGTTCTAGAAGATAAATACAAGAGATAATTCAGACAGCAACATGGTGTTCTAGAGGAGATAAATCAGACAGCAACATGGTGTTCTAAGGAGATAAATCAGAGATAATAAATCAGACAGCAACATGGTGTTCTAGAGGAGATAAATCAGACAGCAACATGGTGTTCTAGAGGAGATAAATCAGACAGCAACATGGTGTTCTAGAGGAGATAAATACAAGAGATAATTCAGACAGCAACATGGTGTTCTAGAGGAGATAAATCAGACAGCAACATGGTGTTCTAGAGGAGATAAATCAGACAGCAACATGGTGTTCTAGAGGAGATAAATCAGACAGCAACATGGTGTTCTAGAGGAGATAAATCAGACAGCAACATGGTGTTCTAGAGGAGATAAATACAAGAGATAATTCAGACAGCAACATGGTGTTCTAGAGGAGATAAATCAGACAGCAACATGGTGTTCTAGAGGAGATAAATCAGACAGCAACATGGTGTTCTAGAGGAGATAAATCAGACAGCAACATGGTGTTCTAGAGGAGATAAATACAAGAGATAATTCAGACAGCAACATGGTGTTCTAGAGGAGATAAATACAGCAACATGAGATAATTCAGACAGCAACATGGTGTTCTAGAGGAGATAAATCAGACAGCAACATGGTGTTCTAAATCAGACAGCAACATGGTGTTCTAGAGGAGATAAATCAGACAGCAACATGGTGTTCTAGAGGAGATAAATACAAGAGATAATTCAGAACATGCAACATGGTGTTCTAGAGGAGATAAATCAGACAGCAAACATGGTGTTCTAGAGGAGATAAATCAGACAGCAACATGGTGTTCTAGAGGAGATAAATACAAGAGATAATTCAGACAGCAACATGGTGTTCTAGAGGAGATAAATCAGACAGCAACATGGTGTTCTAGAGGAGATAAATCAGAGAGGAGATAAATCAGCAGCAACATGGTGTTCTAGAGGAGATAAATCAGACAGCAACATGGTGTTCTAGAGGAGATAAATACAAACATGAGATAATTCAGACAGCAACATGGTGTTCTAGAGGAGATAAATACAAACATGGTGTTCTAGATAAATCAGACAGCAACATGGTGTTCTAGAGGAGGAGATAAATCAGACAGCAACATGGTGTTCTAGAGGAGATAAATCAGACAGCAACATGGTGTTCTAGAGGAGATAAATACAAGAGATAATTCAGACAGCAACATGGTGTTCTAGAGGAGATAAATCAAGAGATAATTCAGACAAACATGGTGTTCTAGAGGAGATAAATCAGACAGCAACATGGTGTTCTAGAGGAGATAAATACAAGAGATAATTCAGACAGCAACATGGTGTTCTAGAGGAGATAAATCAGACAGCAACATGGTGTTCTAGAGGAGATAAATCAGACAGCAACATGGTGTTCTAGAGGAGATAAATCAGACAGCAACATGGTGTTCTAGAGGAGATAAATACAAGAGATAATTCAGACAGCAACATGGTGTTCTAGAGGAGATAAATCAGACAGCAACATGGTGTTCTAGAGGAGATAAATACAAGAGATAATTCAGACAGCAACATGGTGTTCTAGAGGAGATAAATCAGACAGCAACATGGTGTTCTAGAGGAGATAAATACAAGAGATAATTCAGACAGCAACATGGTGTTCTAGAGGAGATAAATCAGACAGCAACATGGTGTTCTAGAGGAGATAAATCAGACAGCAACATGGTGTTCTAGAGGAGATAAATCAGACAGCAACATGGTGTTCTAGAGGAGATAAATCAGACAGCAACATGGTGTTCTAGAGGTGATAAATCAGACAGCAACATGGTGTTCTAGAGGAGATAAAGATAAATACAGACAGCAACATGGTGTTCTAGAGGAGATAAATCAGACAGCAACATGGTGTTCTAGAGAGATAAATCAGACAGCAACATGGTGTTCTAGAGGAGATAAATCAGACAGACAACATGGTGTTCTAGAGGAGATAAATCAGACAGCAACATGGTGTTCTAGAGGAGATAAATCAGACAGCAAACATGGTGTTCTAGAGGAGATAAATCAGACAGCAACATGGTGTTCTAGAGGAGATAAATCAGACAGCAACATGGTGTTCTAGAGGAGATAAATCAGACAGCAACATGGTGTTCTAGAGGAGATAAATACAAGAGATAATTCAGACAGCAACATGGTGTTCTAGAGGAGATAAATCAGACAGCAACATGGTGTTCTAGAGGAGATAAATACAAGAGATAATTCAGACAGCAACATGGTGTTCTAGAGGAGATAAATACAAGAGATAATTCAGACTAGGAGATAAATCAGACAGCAACATGGTGTTCTAGAGGAGATAATTCAGACAGCAACATGGTGTTCTAGAGGAGATAAATCAGACAGCAACATGGCGTTCTAGAGGAGATAATGTATGTAAACAGTACTGTTCTGGAATGTATGATGCTATAGTAATATTATAGTACAGTGGTATAATACTAATAGTAAAGTTTGTACCCTTTGTTCTGGTGGATGTTTCCAGTAATATACACTTAGTGGACAAAACATTAAGAACACCTGCTCTTTCCATGACATGGATTCACCTGGTCAGTCTATGATCCCTTATTGATATCACCTGTTAAATCCACTTCAATCAGTGTAGATGAAGGGGAGGAGACATGTAGATGAAGGGGAGGAGACATGTAGATGACTGGGAGGAGACATGTAGATGAGGGGGAGGAGACATGTAGATGAGGGGGAGGAGACATGTAGACGAGGGGGAGGAGACATGTATATGAAGGGGAGGAGACATGTAGATGAGGGGGAGGAGACATGTAGATGAAGGGGAGGAGATGGGTTGAAGAAGGATTTTTAATCCTTGAGACAATGGAGACATGGATTGTGTCTGTGTGCCATTCAGAGGGTGAATGGCAGAGGCAAGAGATATAAGTTCCTTTGAACAGGGTATGGTAGTAGGTGCCAGGAGCACCGGTTTATGTCAAGAACTGCAACGCTGCTGGGTTTTTCACACTCAACAGTTTCCTTTGTGTATCAAGAATGGTCCACCACCCAGAGGACATCCAGCCGACTTGACAACAGTGGGAAACCTTGGAGTCGACATGGGCCAGCATCCCTGTGGAGCGCTTTCAACACCTTGTGGAGTCCACGACCCAATGAATTGAGGCTGTTCTGAGGGCAAAAGGGGAGGAGCAACTCAATATTAGGAAGGTGTTCTTAATGTTTCGTCCAGTGTATTTCTATGATACAATTATATATTAGGAAGGTGTTCTTAATGTTTCGTCCAGTGTATTTCTATGATAAAATGATATATTAGGAAGATGTTCTTAATGTTTCGTCCAGTGTATTTCTATGATACAATTATATATTAGGAAGGTGTTCTTAATGTTTCGTCCAGTGTATTTCTATGATACAATGACATATTAAAGCCCGGAGCTTGTGTTCTGTTTTCTTCCAGGTGGTTCCTCTGAGCTGGTACAACATGCTGTTGCCTAGATACGGCCTAGTGTTGGAGTTGGACGGGGAAGGGGAGGTGCTGGGGAGTCTCCATGACCCTACAGGCAGCCTGACCTGGGCCGTCAGCGACGTGTTCTCCCACCAGGGGAGACTCTACCTGGGTAGCACCGACCTGCCCTTCCTTCCTGTCCTGGAGGACTGGAGCTAACCACTAACTTCTGCTGCAGGCCTCTCATACCAGGGTTGGGGGGGGTAAAGTTAACTGACTGACGTGTCCAGACTGCAGCAGGCCTCTCATACTAGGCCTGGGGGGGAGGGGTGAAGTTAACTATGACGTGTCCAGAGACTGCAGCAGAGATACTCAGACACTTGGTCCTGGCTCTACTGCCAATCACAACCAGGTGTCCTTTTCACTCCATACGGACAGATTCCTGTTGATCTGGGACATTTTTAATACAGATCATGTGGTTCCACAGAGACTGTTAAACTGAATATGTCCTCAGTTAGTTCATATGTGGTTCCACAGTGCCTCGTCAGACCCATACAGGGGCCAGATGCTGTTGTAGGGGTCTGTCTAACCCAGCTGTAGTTAGTAGTGGTCAGTGTCTCCTCAGACCCATACAGGGGCCAGATGCTGTTGTAGGGGTCTGTCTAACCCAGCTGTAGTTAGTAGTGGTCAGTGTCTCCTCAGACCCATACAGGGGCCAGATGCTGTTGTAGGGGTCTGTCTAACCCAGCTGTAGTTAGTAGTGGTCAGTGTCTCCTCAGACCCATACAGGGGCCAGATGCTGTTGTAGGGGTCTGTCTAACCCAGCTGTAGTTAGTAGTGGTCAGTGTCTCCTCAGACCCATACAGGGGCCAGATGCTGTTGTAGGGGTCTGTCTAACCCAGCTGTAGTTAGTAGTGGTCAGTGTCTCCTCAGACCCATACAGGGGCCAGATGCTGTTGTAGGGGTCTGTCTAACCCAGCTGTAGTTAGTAGTGGTCAGTGTCTCCTCAGACCCATACAGGGGCCAGATGCTGTTGTAGGGGTCTGTCTAACCCAGCTGTAGTTAGTAGTGGTCAGTGTCTCCTCAGACCCATAGTCTGTAATACTGTTCTGTGGACTCATAAATCATCTCTGTAATACTGTTCTGTGGACTCATAAATCATCTCTGTAATAGTCTGTCATACTGTTCTGTGGACTCATAAATCATCTCTGTAATAGTCTGTCATACTGTTCTGTGGACTCATAAAGCATCTCTGTAATACTGTTCTGTGGACTCAAAGCATCTCTGTAATACTGTTCTGTGGACTCATAAATCATCTCTGTAATACTGTTCTGTGGACTCATAAATCATCTCTGTAATACTGTTCTGTGGACTCATAAATCATCTCTGTAATACTGTTCTGTGGACTCATAAATCATCTCTGTAATAGTCTGTCATACTGTTCTGTGGACTCATAAACCATCTCTGTAATACTGTTCTGTGGACTCAAAGCATCTCTGTAATAGTCTGTCATACTGTTCTGTGGACTCATAAACCATCTCTGTAATACTGTTCTGTGGACTCATAAAGCATCTCTATAATACTGTTCTGTGGACTCATAAATCATCTCTGTAATAGTCTGTAATACTGTTCTGTGGACTCATAAATCATCTCTGTAATACTGTTCTGTGGACTCATAAATCATCTCTGTAATACTGTTCTGTGGACTCATTAAGCATCTCTGTAATACTGTTCTGTGGACTCATTAAGCATCTCTGTAATACTGTTCTGTGGACTCATTAAGCATCTCTGTAATACTGTTCTGTGGACTCATTAAGCATCTCTGTAATACTGTGCTGTGGACTCATAAATCATCTCTGTAATACTGTGCTGTGGACTCATTAAGCATCTCTGTAATACTGTGCTGTGGACTCATTAAGCATCTCTGTAATACTGTTCTGTGGACTCATTAAGCATCTCTGTAATACTGTTCTGTGGACTCATTAAGCATCTCTGTAATACTGTTCTGTGGACTCATTAAGCATCTCTGTAATACTGTTCTGTGGACTCATAAATCATCTCTGTAATACTGTGCTGTGGACTCATTAAGCATCTCTGTAATACTGTGCTGTGGACTCATTAAGCATCTCTGTAATACTGTTCTGTGGACTCATTAAGCATCTCTGTAATACTGTTCTGTGGACTCATTAAGCATCTCTGTAATACTGTTCTGTGGACTCATTAAGCATCTCTGTAATACTGTTCTGTGGACTCATTAAGCATCTCTGTAATACTGTTCTGTGGACTCATTAAGCATCTCTGTAATACTGTTCTGTGGACTCATTAAGCATCTCTGTAATACTGTTCTGTGGACTCATTAAGCATCTCTGTAATACTGTTCTGTGGACTCATTAAGCATCTCTGTATTAGTCTGTAATACTGTTCTGTGGACTCATAAATCATCTCTGTAATAGTGTTCTGTGGACTCATTAAGCATCTCTGTAATACTGTTCTGTGGACTCATTAAGCATCTCTGTAATACTGTTCTGTGGACTCATTAAGCATCTCTGTAATAGTCTGTAATATTGTTCTGATATCGGACTCCGCTGATCTGAAGACAGTCAATGGTGTCACCTGTCACTGATTTTAGAGAGCTGGATAATGTTCTGAATGGTTTCTCTGTCCAGATCTGTCTAAAGATGATTTTAGAGAGCTGGATAATGTTCTGAATGGTTTCTCTGTCCAGATCTGTCTAAAGATGATTTTAGAGAGCTGGATAATGTTCTGAATTGTTTCTCTGTCTAAAGATGAGTTTAGAGAGCTGGATAATGTTCTGAATGGTCTCTCTGTCCAGAGGCGTCAGGATGATCTGATCTGTCTAAAGACGACCTCCAGCGGGGGTCAGGATAAACTGATCTGTCTAGAGACGACCTCCAGAGGGGGGTCAGGATGATCTGATCTGTCTAAAGACGACCTCCAGAGGGGGTCAGGATGATCTGATCTGTCTAAAGATGACCTCCAGAGGGGGTCAGGATGATCTGATCTGTCTAAAGATGACCTCCAGAGGGGGTCAGGATGATCTGATCTGTCTAAAGATGACCTCCAGAGGGGGTCAGGATGATCTGATCTGTCTAAAGATGACCTCCAGAGGGGTCAGGATGATCTGATCTGTCTAAAGATGACCTCCAGAGGGGTCAGGATGATCTGATCTGTCTAAAGATGACCTCCAGAGGGGTCAGGATGATCTGATCTGTCTAAAGACGACCTCCAGAGGGGGTCAGGATGATCTGATCTGTCTAAAGATGACCTCCAGAGGGGGTCAGGATGATCTGATCTGTCTAAAGATGACCTCCAGAGGGGGTCAGGATGATCTGATCTGTCTAGAGACGACCTACAGAGGGGGGCAGGATGATCTGATCTGTCTAAAGATGACCTCCAGAGGGGGTCAGGATGATCTGATCTGTCTAAAGATGCATCTGACGACCTCCAGAGGGGGTCAGGATGATCTGATCTGTCTAAAGATGACCTCCAGACGGGGGCAGGATGATCTGATCTGTCTAAAGATGCATCTGACGACCTCCAGAGGGGGTCAGGATGATCTGATCTGTCTAAAGATGACCTCCAGAGGGGGGCAGGATGATCTGATCTGTCTAAAGATGACCTCCAGAGGGGGTCAGGATGATCTGATCTGTCTAAAGATGACCTCCAGAGGGGGTCAGGATGATCTGATCTGTCTAAAGATGACCTCCAGAGGGGGGCAGGATGATCTGATCTGTCTAAAGACGACCTCCAGAGGGGGCCAGGATGATCTGATCTGTCTAAAGACGACCTCCAGAGGGGGGCAGGATGATCTGATTGATTGTCTTCACCGGGTCTAAAAATGTGGACAACATCAGGACAAAGGACGCAAGTTAGAACCAGGTATAAACGGGGCTAGGAGCTCTTCCTCATGATTTCCTGCTCTGACAGGTTCTCCACTAGGACCAGTAGAGACACAGAACAGCAGTGGTCCCCTCCTCCAACCCTGCCTTGACAGGTTCTCCACTAGGACCAGTAGAGACACAGAACAGCAGTGGTCCCCTCCTCCAACCCTGCTCTGACAGGTTCTCCACTAGGACCAGTATTTATTTATTTATTTTACCTTTATTTAACTAGGCAAGTCAGTTAAGAACAAATTCTTATTTTCAATGACGGCCTAGGAACAGTGTGTTAACTGCCTGTTCAGGGGCAGAACGACAGATTTGTACCTTGTCAGCTCGGGGGTTTGAACTTGCAACCTTCCGATTACTAGTCCAACGCTCTAACTACTAGACTACACTGCCGCCCAGTAGAGGGCAGCAGAGACACAGAACAGCAGTGGTCCTCTCCTCCAACCCTGCTCTGACAGGTTCTCCACTAGGACCAGTAGAGACACAGAACACTATTCAACCCCCTCTATTCAACCTCCAGATGTCTACCCCCTCTATTCAACCTCCAGCTGCCTACCCCCTCTATTCAACCTCCAGCTGCGTAACCCCTCTATTCAACCTCCAGCTGCCTACCCCCTCTATTCAACCTCCAGCTGCGTAACCCCTCTATTCAACCTCCAGCTGCCTAACCCCCTCTATTCAACCTCCAGCTGCCTACCCCCTCTATTCAACCTCCAGCTGCCTACCCCCTCTATTCAACCTCCAGCTGCCTACCCCCTCTATTCAACCTCCAGCTGCCTACCCCCTCTATTCAACCTCCAGCTGCCTACCCCCTCTATTCAACCTCCAGCTGCCTACCCCCTCTATTCAACCTCCAGCTGCCTACCCCCTCTATTAAACCTGAATTTGTCACAACCCGGCTCGTGGGAAGTGAGAAAGAGCTCTTATCAGACCAGGGCTCAAATAATAATAATCAATTTTGCTCTTTATTTAACCATCTTACATATAAAACATATAAAACCCTATTTGTTCAATAAAATGGTGAATAGCTCACTACATATTAATGTTGGGTTGTATTGGAGAGATTCTCAGTCTTAAATCATTTTCCACACACAGTCTGTGCCTGTATTTAGTTTTCATGCTAATGAGGGCCGAGAATCCACTCTCACATAGGTACAGTGGGGCAAAAAAAATAATACAGGTAATGAGTGGAGGACAGAGGAGCCTCTTAAAGAAGTTGCAGGTCTGTGAGAGCCAGAAATCTTGCTTGTTTGTAGGTGACCAAATACTTATTTTCCACCATAATTTGCAAATAAATTCATTAAAAATCCTACAATGTGATTTTCTGGATTTTTTTTCCCCTTCTCATTTTGTCTGTCATAGTTGAAGTGTACCTATGATGAAAATTACAGGCCTCTCATCTTTTTAAGTGGGAGAACTTGCACAATTGGTGGCTGACTAAGTACTTTTTTGCCCCACTGTATGTGCACAAATAATATAAAGGGCATCAGTGTTTTAACAGCAGGATTTGCCAAGACAGGATACTCTGAGCGCAGCCCTATCCAGAAATCTGGCAGTGGCTTCTGATTAAATACCATTTTCAAAGAACCGCTTGTTGCAATTTCGATGAGGCTCTCTTGTTCAGATATCGGTAAGTGGACTGGAGGCAGGGCATGAAAAGGGATAACATGTCCAGTTGTGTTTGTCATCTGTTTCAAGAAATTACCTGGGTAATTGAGCACCCAACTCACTCAGGTGCTTCACTATATCTCATTTGACATTGTACGTAAGCTTGAGTTCATTTGCACACAAAAAATCATACAATGATGGAAAGACCTGTGTGTTGTCCTTGTTAATACAGACAGAGAAGAGCTCCAACTTCTTAATTAATCATAGCCTCAATTTTGTCCCGCACATTGAATATAGTTGAGTCCCTGTAAACCTAGTCAGATCATTCAAGTGAGAAAAACATCACCCAGACAGGCCAGTCGTGTGAGAAACCCGGCATCCTGGTCAGACAAGTGAAAATTATAGTCAGTAAAGAAAACTTTCAACTTGTCTCTCAACTCCAGAAAACGTGTCCATATTTTGCCCCTTGATAACCAGAGCACCTCTGTATGTTGTAAAAGCGTGACATGGTCGCTGCCCATATCATTGCATAGTGCAGAAAATACACACAAGAGTTTAGGGGCATTGATTTAACAAAGTTAACAATTTTCGCTGTAGTGCCAAAACATCTTTCAAGCTGTCAGGCATTCCCTTGGCAGCAAGAGCCTCTCGGTGGATGCTGCAGTGGACCCAAGAGCCTCTAGGTGGATGATGCAGTGGACCCAAGAGCCTCTAGGTGGATGCTGCAGTGTACCCAAGAGCCTCTAGGTGGATGCTGCAGTGTACCCAAGAGCCTCTAGGTGGATGCTGCAGTGTACCCAAGAGCCTCTAGGTGGATGCTGCAGTGTACCCAAGAGCCTCTAGGTGGATGCTGCAGTGTACCCAAGAGCCTCTAGGTGGATGATGCAGTGTACCCAAGTGGTGTCGGGAGCAACTCTAGGTGGATGTCTCCCTGTCATGGCTTTTGCGCCATCAGAGATACCAACACATGTTGACCACCAAAGATCACTTGATGTCAAAGCTGTCCAATACTTTAAAAGCCTCTCCTGTTGTCCTGGTTACCAGTGGTTTGCAGAAGAATGTCTTCCTTAATTGACCCCCATAAATGTAATGGACATCTGTGCCAGGTGTCTGGACTCATCCAGCTGTAACAGACATGTACCAGGAGCTGTGCCAGGCCTGTTGACTCATCCAGCTGTAACAGACATATACCAGGAGCTGAGCCAGGCCTGTTGACTCATCCAGCTGTAACAGACATATACCAGAAGCTGAGCCAGGCCTGTTGACTCATCCAGCTGTAACAGACATATACCAGGAGCTGTGCCAGGCCTGTTGACTCATCCAGCTGTAACAGACATATACCAGGAGCTGTGCCAGGCCTGTTGACTCATCCAGCTGTAACAGACATATACCAGGAGCTGTGCCAGGCCTGTTGACTCATCCAGCTGTAACAGACATATACCAGGAGCTGAGCCAGGCCTGTTGACTCATCCAGCTGTAACAGACATATACCAGGAGCTGAGCCAGGCCTGTTGACTCATCCAGCTGTAACAGACATATACCAGGAGCTGTGCCAGGCCTGTTGACTCATCCAGCTGTAACAGACATATACCAGGAGCTGAGCCAGGCCTGTTGACTCATCCAGCTGTAACAGACATATACCAGGAGCTGAGCCAGGCCTGTTGACTCATCCAGCTGTAACAGACATATACCAGGAGCTGTAAGGCCTGTTGACTCATCCAGCTGTAACAGACATATACCAGGAGCTGAGCCAGGCCTGTTGACTCATCCAGCTGTAACAGACATATACCAGGAGCTGAGCCAGGCCTGTTGACTCATCCAGCTGTAACAGACATATACCAGGAGCTGAGCCAGGCCTGTTGACTCATCCAGCTGTAACAGACATATACCAGGAGCTGAGCCAGGCCTGTTGACTCATCCAGCTGTAACAGACATATACCAGGAGCTGAGCCAGGCCTGTTGACTCATCCAGCTGTAACAGACATATACCAGGAGCTGTGCCAGGCCTGTTGACTCATCCAGCTGTAACAGACATATACCAGGAGCTGTACCAGGCCTGTTGACTCATCCAGCTGTAACAGACATATACCAGGAGCTGAGCCAGGCCTGTTGACTCATCCAGCTGTAACAGACATATACCAGAGCTGAGCCAGGCCTGTTGACTCATCCAGCTGTAACAGACATATACCAGGAGCTGTACCAGGCCTGTTGACTCATCCAGCTGTAACAGACATATACCAGGAGCTGTGCCAGGCCTGTTGACTCATCCAGCTGTAACAGACATATACCAGGAGCTGAGCCAGGCCTGTTGACTCATCCAGCTGTAACAGACATATACCAGGAGCTGAGCCAGGCCTGTTGACTCATCCAGCTGTAACAGACATATACCAGGAGCTGAGCCAGGCCTGTTGACTCATCCAGCTGTAACAGACATATACCAGGAGCTGTGCCAGGCCTGTTGACTCATCCAGCTGTAACAGACATATACCAGGAGCTGTACCAGGCCTGTTGACTCATCCAGCTGTAACAGACATATACCAGGAGCTGAGCCAGGCCTGTTGACTCATCCAGCTGTAACAGACATATACCAAGAGCTGAGCCAGGCCTGTTGACTCATCCAGCTGTAACAGACATATACCAGGAGCTGTACCAGGCCTGTTGACTCATCCAGCTGTAACAGACATATACCAGGAGCTGAGCCAGGCCTGTTGACTCATCCAGCTGTAACAGACATATACCAGGAGCTGTGCCAGGCCTGTTGACTCATCCAGCTGTAACAGACATATACCAGGAGCTGAGCCAGGCCTGTTGACTCATCCAGCTGTAACAGACATATACCAGGAGCTGTGCCAGGCCTGTTGACTCATCCAGCTGTAACAGACATATACCAGGAGCTGTGCCAGGCCTGTTGACTCATCCAGCTGTAACAGACATATACCAGGAGCTGTGCCAGGCCTGTTGACTCATCCAGCTGTAACAGACATATACCAGGAGCTGAGCCAGGCCTGTTGACTCATCCAGCTGTAACAGACATATACCAGGAGCTGTGCCAGGCCTGTTGACTCATCCAGCTGTAACAGACATATACCAGGAGCTGTGCCAGGCCTGTTGACTCATCCAGCTGTAACAGACATATACCAGGAGCTGTGCCAGGCCTGTTGACTCATCCAGCTGTAACAGACATATACCAGGAGCTGAGCCAGGCCTGTTGACTCATCCAGCTGTAACAGACATATACCAGGAGCTGTGCCAGGCCTGTTGACTCATCCAGCTGTACCAGACATATACCAGGAGCTGAGCCAGGCCTGTTGACTCATCCAGCTGTAACAGACATATACCAGGAGCTGAGCCAGGCCTGTTGACTCATCCAGCTGTAATGCATATAATTCACTGGCTTGTTTGCAGAGCAGTAATTGTTTCAAAACATCTCCTGCCATGTCACTGATGCGTCGGGAAACAGTGATGTTTGATGGAGACATTGTCTGTATAGTTTTTGGGCCTTTTTCCCCAGTATTGTCCCAGCCAACAGGAAGAATGAAGTTCTCCACAATAGTATGGGACTTGCCTGTCCCAGCCACTTGGTAGCTCACCATATAAGACACTTCTAGCTCCTTCTAATTAATGGTATCTGTTGCTTTTATACGTCTTACTACTCAAAAGTCTTTATTCTCGCTCAAAAAACTCCTGTGGCTTATTTTTCAAATTGACATGTTTTGTTTCTAAATGTCTGTGGAAGAAAGGTTTCCTGCACCCCTGGTTAACGTGATTGGATGAGTAACGGTTAACGTGATTGGATGAGTAACGGTTAACGTGATTGGATGAGTAACGGTTAACGTGATTGGATGAGTAACTGTTTTAACATTGGATGAGTAACGGTTAACGTGATTGGATGAGTAACAGGAACGTGATTGGATGAATACAGTTAGTGATTGGATAAAAACGTGATTGGAATGGTAACAACCGATTGGATGACAACTAGTTAACGTGAAGTTAATTATTTGACTAGGCTACCTGTATTTGACTTTGTTATTACACTGAACACTAGATGGTAATTGTATTTTTGGCAGTGAAACTGGCTGATCAGGCAAGATACAAATAAAAACATTGGAAATGTGAATCACATTTTTATTTGGCGGCCCGACCACCCCGGATCAGTTTGGGAAAACCTGGCCAACCTTGATCTGGCAGTGTTCCTGTTTGAGGTAAGTTAGTGCTGTGCTGGAACAAACCCCTGCACCCCTTCTCTAGGACCAGGGTTAGTGACCACTGGGGTAATACGTTAGTGCTGGGCTGGAACAAACCCCTGCACCCCTTCTCTAGGACCAGGGTTAGTGACCACTGGGATAACATGTTGATCTGGCAGTGTTCCTGTTTGAGGTAAGTTAGTGCTGTGCTGGAACAAACCCCTGCACCCCTTCTCTAGGACCAGGGTTAGTGACCACTGGGGTATACGTTAGTGCTGGGCTGGAACAAACCCCTGACCCCTTCTCTAGGACCAGGGTTAGTGACCACTGGGTGATTAGTGCTGTGCTGGAACAAACCCCTGCCCCCTTCTCTAGGACCAGGGTTAGTGACCACTGGGGTAACATGTTGATCTGGCAGTGTTCCTGTTTGAGGTAAGTTAGTGCTGTGCTGGAACAAACCCTGCACCCTTCTCTAGGACCAGGGTTAGTGACCACTGGGGTAAAACGTTAGTGCTGTGCTGGAACAAACCCCTGCACCCCTTCTCTAGGACCAGGGTTAGTGACCACTGGGGTAACAGTTGATCTGGCTGTTCCTGTTTGAGGTGTTAGTGCTGTGCTGGAACAAACCCCTGCACCCCTCTCTAGGACCAGATTAGTGACCACTGGGGTAACATGTTGATCTGGCAGTGTTCCTGTTTGACTAAGTTTGCTGGGCTGGAACAAACCCTGCACCCCTTCTCCTCCAGGGTTAGTGACCACTGGGGTAACATGATCTGGCTCCCCCTCCACACCACTGGACTGGAACAAACCCCTCCACTGTTCTCTAGGACCAGGGTTAGTGACCACTGGGGTAACATGTTGATCCACTGTTCCTGTTTGAGGTACCACTGGAACAAACCCCTCCCCCCTCTAGGACCAGGGTTAGTGACCACTGGGGTAATACGTTAGTGCTGGGCTGGAACAAACCCCTGCCCCCCTCTAGGACCAGGGTTAGTGACCACTGGGGTAACATGTTGATCGGGCAGTGTTCCTGTTTGAGGTAAGTTAGTGCTGTGCTGGAACAAACCCCTCCCCCTTCTCTAGGACCAGGGTTAGTGACCACTGGACTCCTTAGTGCTGGGCCAAACCCCTGCACCCCTTCTCTAGGACCAGGGTTAGTGACCACTGGGGTAACATGTTGTAACGACTGTGGTCTCTGTTTTCCAACAGGACATTTGAAACACCAAACCAGGAAGTGATTTCAGAATACTGTTAGTTTATTGGATAAAACACCCAGAAATGGAACAACCGCATAACAAAAAAATAGAGAAGAAAATAAACGTTCAAAACCATGGAAACGTTTTGACAGATTGGAAAGCGGATCAGAGACTGGCCAATGGATCAGAGGCTGGCCAACGGGATCAGAAATGGATACGGTTGAATTATATGATTGGCAGGTTAGGTTTCTTAGACCTGACTGTGGAGACAATCCAAACGGGTTAACAAATTAAAGTGGACATTTATTTCTATAACGTAACTAAATGCACCCTGTAGATAGAGATCTATAAAATCAGGTATAATCAACAAGAAACCCTCTGGAATTACAAACACACACAGTTGATGCTGGTTGATGTGCTGCCATGGCAACACATCAGAAGATGTTTAGTTAAAGGCCCTCAGTCTCCAGACCCCTCCACTGTTTCTGTCCTACCACTGACTCCTCCCCCTCCACACCACTAGAAACACCACTAGACTCCTCCCCCTCCACACCACTAGACTCCTCCCCTCCACACCACTAGACTCCTCCCCCCTCCACTGTTTCTGTCCTACCACTAGAAAGACTGTTTCTGAAGAACCACCAGACTCCTCCCCCTCCACTGTTTCTGCCCGTACCACTAGACTCCTCCCCTCCACTGTTTCTGCCCGAGGAAGAACCAGAATGGTTTCCCGTAGACTCCTCCCTCCCCACTGTTTCTGGACCACTAGACTTCTCCCTCCCCACTGTTTCTGTCCTACTGACTCCTCCCTCCCCACTGTTTCTGAACTAGACTCCTCCCTCCCACTGAATGGTTTCTAGACTCCTCCTACTGGGACTCCTCCCCCTCCACTGTTTCTGCCCGAACCAGAATGACTTTCTCCCTCCACTGTTTCTGTCCGTACCACTAGACTCCTCCCCTCCACTGTTTCTCCACCTTTTTAGTAAGAATAGAACATGTTTCTGAACACTTCTACATTAAAAGAGGATTAATTCAGGATTATCTAGTCCTACTGGTAGCATCCACATTAATGTAGAAGCATTCAGAAATATATTCTATTCTTATATACAATAAAGAGTGACTCCAAAATTATGTTTCTAGTCCTACTGGGAGAAAGAGGAATAACCAGAATGGTTTCTAGTCCTACTGGGAGAAAGAGGAAGAACCGAATGGTTTCTAGTCCTACTGGGAGAAAGAGGAACAAACCGGAATGGTTTCTAGTCCTACTGGGAGAAAGAGGAAGAACCAGAATGGTTTCTAGTCCTACTGGGAGAAAGAGGAACAACCGGAATGGTTTCTAGTCCTACTGGGAGAAAGAGGAACAACCAGAATGGTTTCTAGTCCTACTGGGAGAAAGAGGAAGAACAGGTATGGTTTCTAGTCCTACTGGGAGAAAGAGGAACAACAGGTATGGTTTCTAGTCCTACTGGGAGAAAGAGGAACAACAGGTATGGTTTCTAGTCCTACTGGGAGAAAGAGGAACAACAGGTATGGTTTCTAGTGCTACTGGGAGAAAGAGGAACAATAGGAATGGTTTCTAGTCCTACTGAGAGAAAGAGGAATAACCAGAATGGTTTCTAGTCCTACTGTAGCAGGTCAAGACTTGTTAATTATTTGAAAAACAGCTGATTTGAGATCATTGATTTTCCTCACGTAATTAACAAACACAACATGTAAAATTAAAATCAGTCAAACAATGTCTTAAAATAACCAATCAATGGGTGATACTGTGTCCAGACACAGGGTAGACAGGGGGTGTCCAAACACAGGGTAGACAGGGGGTGTCCAGACACAGGGTAGACAGGGGGTGTCCAAACACAGGGTAGACAGGGGGTGTCCAAACACAGGGTAGACGTGTTGTGTCCAGACTGTTAAAAGTGCTGTAGTGTGGAGTTTACAGAAGGTCCCTCTCCAACCCCTACAGGGCTGAGGTCTCAGACACTAGGGAACAGCAGCACGGGCTCAGACAGCCCTCCTCTCCTCCTGCTCTTCAGGCCCGTCTCAGCCTGTTGCGCCGGTGGATCCTGTTACTGAACATCAGGTGAGGGTCAAACGTATATCTGCAGAGAGAAGAACAGAGGGGTGGTTAGAGCTGGGTGGTCTGGGGAGAGAAGAACAGAGGGGTGGTTAGAGCTGGGTGGTCTGGAGAGAGAAGAACAGAGGGGTGGTTAGAGCTGGGTGGTCTGGGAGAGAAGAACAGAGGGGTGGTTAGAGCTGGGTGGTCTGCAGAGAGAAGAACAGAGGGGTGGTTAGAGCTGGGTGGTCTGCAGAGAGAAGAACAGAGGGGTGGTTAGAGCTGGGTGGTCTGGGGAGAGAAGAACAGAGGGGTGGTTAGAGCTGGGTGGTCTGGAGAGAGAAGAACAGAGGGGTGGTTAGAGCTGGGTGGTCTGCAGAGAGAAGAACAGAGGGGTGGTTAGAGCTGGGTGGTCTGCAGAGAGAAGAACAGAGGGGTGGTTAGAGCTGGGTGGTCTGCAGAGAGAAGAACAGAGGGGTGGTTAGAGCTGGGTGGTCTGCAGAGAGAAGAACAGAGGGGTGGTTAGAGCTGGGTGGTCTGCAGAGAGAAGAACAGAGGGGTGGTTAGAGCTGGGTGGTCTGGGGAGAGAAGAAGAACAGAGGGGTGGTTAGAGCTGGGTGGTCTGCAGAGAGAAGAACAGAGGGGTGGTTAGAGCTGGGTGGTCTGCAGAGAGAAGAACAGAGGGGTGGTTGGAGCTGGGTGGTCTGCAGAGAGAAGAACAGAGGGGTGGTTAGAGCTGGGTGGTCTGCAGAGAGAAGAACAGAGGGGTGGTTAGAGCTGGGTGGTCTGCAGAGAGAAGAACAGAGGGGTGGTTAGAGCTGGGTGGTCTGCAGAGAGAAGAACAGAGGGGTGGTTAGAGCTGGGTGGTCTGCAGAGAGAAGAACAGAGGGGTGGTTAGAGCTGGGTGGTCTGGGGAGAGAAGAACAGAGGGGTGGTTAGAGCTGGGTGGTCTGCAGAGAGAAGAACAGAGGGGGGTTAGAGCTGGGTGGTCTGCAGAGAGAAGAACAGAGGGGTGGTTAGAGCTGGGTGGTCTGCAGAGAGAAGAACAGAGGGGTGGTTAGAGCTGGGTGGTCTGGGGAGAGAAGAACAGAGGGGTGGTTAGAGCTGGGTGGTCTGGGGAGAGAAGAACAGAGGGGTGGTTAGAGCTGGGTGGTCTGGGAGAGAAGAACAGAGGGGTGGTTAGAGCTGGGTGGTCTGGGGAGAGAAGAACAGAGGGGTGGTTAGAGCTGGGTGGTCTGGGGAGAGAAGAACAGAGGGGTGGTTAGAGCTGGGTGGTCTGCAGAGAGAAGAACAGAGGGGTGGTTAGAGCTGGGTGGTCTGCAGAGAGAAGAACAGAGGGTGGTTAGAGCTGGGTGGTCTGGGGAGAACAGAGGGTGGTTAGAGCTGGGTGGTCTGGGGAGAGAGAGGGTTAACAGAGGGGAGGGGTTAGAGCTGGGTGGTCTGCAGAGAGAAGAACAGAGGGGTGGTTAGAGCTGGGTGGTCTGCAGAGAAGAACAGAGGGGTGGTTAGAGCTGGGTGGTCTGGGGAGAGAAGAACAGAGGGGTGGTTAGAGCTGGGTGGTCTGGGGAGAGAAGAACAGAGGGGTGGTTAGAGCTGGGTGGTCTGCAGAGAGAAGAACAGAGGGTGGTTAGAGCTGGGTGGTCTGCAGAGAGAGAACAGAGGGTGGTTAGAGCTGGGTGGTCTGGGGAGAGAGAACAGAGGGTGGTTAGAGCTGGGTGGTCTGGGGAGAGAAGAACAGAGGGGGGTTAGAGCTGGGTGGTCTGCAGAGAGAAGAACAGAGGGGTGGTTAGAGCTGGGTGGTCTGGGAGAGGAGAGAGCTGGGTGGTCTGGGGAGAAGGGGTTAGAGCTGGGTGGTCTGCAGAGAGAAGAACAGAGGGGTGGTTAGAGCTGGGTGGTCTGGAGAGAAGAACAGAGGGGTGGTTAGAGCTGGGTGGTCTGTGGAGAACAGAGGGGTGGTTAGAGCTGGGTGGTCTGTGGATAAGAACAGAGGGGTGGTTAGAGCTGAGTGGTCTGGGGATATGAACAGAGGGGTGGTTAGAGCTGGGTGGTCTGGGGAGAGAAGAACAGAGGGGTGGTTAGAGCTGGGTGGTCTGGGGAGAGAAGAACAGAGGGGTGGTTAGAGCTGGGTGGTCTGTGGAGAGGAGAACAGAGGGTTAGAGCTGGGTGGTCTGGGGAGAGAGAGAGGGGTGGTTAGAGCTGGGTGGTCTGGGGAGAGAGAGAACAGAGAGGAGTGGGGGGGTAGAGCTGGGTGGTCTGGGGAGAGGAGAACAGAGGGGTGGTTAGAGCTGGGTGGTCTGGGGAGAGGAGAGAGCTGGGTGGTCTGTAGAAGGAGAGGGGTGGTTAGTTCTGGGTGGTCCGTGGAGAGGAGAACAGAAGGGGGTTAGAGCTGGGTGGTCTGGGAGAGGAGAGGGTTAGTTCTGGGTGGTCTGGGGAGAGGAGAGAGGGGTTAGAGCTGGGTGGTCTGTAGAGAGAAGAACAGAGGGGTGGTTAGAGCTGGGTGGTCTGGGGAGAGAGAAGAACTGGGTGGTCTGGGGAGAGGGTGGTTAGAGCTGGGTGGTCTGGGGAGAGGGGGGTTAGAGCTGGGTGGTCTGGGGAGAGGAGAGGGTGGTTAGAGCTGGGTGGTCTGGGGAGAGGAGAGGGGGGTTAGAGCTGGGTGGTCTGTAGAGAGGAGAGGGGGGTTAGAGCTGGGTGGTCTGCAGAGAGAAGAACAGAGGGGTGGTTAGAGCTGGGTGGTCTGCAGAGAGAAGAACAGAGGGGTGGTTGGAGCTGGGTGGTCTGCAGAGAGAAGAACAGAGGGGTGGTTGGAGCTGGGTGGTCTGCAGAGAGAAGAACAGAGGGGTGGTTAGAGCTGGGTGGTCTGCAGAGAGAAGAACAGAGGGGTGGTTAGAGCTGGGTGGTCTGCAGAGAGAAGAACAGAGGGGTGGTTAGAGCTGGGTGGTCTGGGGAGAGAGAAGAACAGAGGGGTGGTTAGAGCTGGGTGGTCTGCAGAGAGAAGAACAGAGGGGTGGTTAGAGCTGGGTGGTCTGCAGAGAGAAGAACAGAGGGGTGGTTAGAGCTGGGTGGTCTGCAGAGAGAAGAACAGAGGGGTGGTTAGAGCTGGGTGGTCTGGGGAGAGGAGAGGGGTGGTTAGAGCTGGGTGGTCTGGGGAGAGAGAGGGTGGTTAGAGCTGGGTGGTCTGGGGAGAGGAGAGGGGTGGTTAGAGCTGGGTGGTCTGGGGAGAGGAGAGGGGTGGTTAGAGCTGGGTGGTCTGGGGAGAGGAGAGGGGGGTTAGAGCTGGGTGGTCTGTAGAGAGGAGTGGGGGTTAGAGCTGGGTGGTCTGGGGAGAGGAGGGGGGTTAGAGCTGGGTGGTCTGTAGAGAGGAGAGGGGGGTTAGAGCTGGGTGGTCTGGGGAGAGGAGGTGGTGGTTAGAGCTGGGTGGTCTGGGGAGAGAGGTGGTGGTTAGAGCTGGGTGGTCTGGGGAGAGGAGAGGGGTGGTTAGTTCTGGGTGGTCTGTGGAGAGCAGAGGGGTGGACAGAGCTGGGTGGTCTGTAGAGAGGAGAGGGTTAGTTCTGGGTGGTCTGGGGAGAGGAGAGGGTTAGAGCTGGGTGGTCTGTAGAGAGGAGAGAGGGGGTTAGAGCTGGGTGGTCTGGGGAGAGGAGAGGGGTGGTTAGAGCTGGGTGGTCTGGGGAGAGGAGAGGGGGGTTAGAGCTGGGTGGTCTGGGGAGAGGAGAGGGGTGGTTAGAGCTGGGTGGTCTGGGGAGAGGAGTGTGGTGGTTAGAGCTGGGTGGTCTGGGAGAGGAGAGGGGATTAGTTCTGGGTGGTCTGGGGAGAAGAGTGGGTGGTTAGTTCTGGGTGGTCTGGGGAGAGGAGTGTGGTGGTTAGTTCTGGGTGGTCTGGGGAGAGGAGTGTGGTGGTTAGTTCTGGGTGGTCTGGGGAGAGGAGTGTGGTGGTTAGTTCTGGGTGGTCTGGGGAGAGGAGAGGGGTGGTTAGTTCTGGGTGGTCCGTGGAGAGGAGAGGGGTGGGGTAGAGCTGGGTGGTCTGGGGAGAGGAGAGGGTTAGTTCTGGGTGGTCTGGGGAGAGGAGATGGTTAGAGCTGGGTGGTCTGGGGAGAGGAGAGAGGGGGTGGTAGAGCTGGGTGGTCTGTAGAGAGGGGGGTAGAGCTGGGTGGTCTGTAGAGAGGAGAGGGGGTTAGAGCTGGGTGGTCTGGGGAGAGGAGAGGAGTGGGGGGTAGAGCTGGGTGGTCTGGGGAGAGGGTTAGAGCTGGGTGGTCTGTAGAGAGGAGAGGAGTGGGGGGTAGAGCTGGGTGGTCTGGGGAGAGGAGAGGGTTAGAGCTGGGTGGTCTGTAGAGAGGAGGGGGGGTTAGAGCTGGGTGGTCTGTAGAGAGGAGTGGGGGGGTAGAGCTGGGTGGTCTGGGGAGAGGAAAGGGGGTTAGAGCTGGGTGGTCTGTAGAGAGGAGAGGGGGGGGTTAGAGCTGGGTGGTCTGGGGAGAGGAGAGGGGGGGGAAGAGCTGGGTGGTCTGGGGAGGGAGTGTGGTGGTTAGAGCTGGGTGGTCTGTAGAGAGGAGAGGGGTGGTTAGTTCTGGGTGGTCCGTGGAGGAGAGGGGTGGGGTAGAGCTGGGTGGTCTGTAGAGAGGAGAGGGTTAGTTCTGGGTGGTCTGTGGAGAGGAGAGGGGGGTGGTAGAGCTGGGTGGTCTGTAGAGAGAAGAACAGAGGGGTGGTTAGAGCTGGGTGGTCTGGGGAGAGGAGAGGGGTGGTTAGAGCTGGGTGGTCTGGGGAGAGGAGAGGGTTAGAGCTGGGTGGTCTGTAGAGAGGAGAGGGGGGGGTAGAGCTGGGTGATCTGGGGAGAGGAGGGGTGGTTAGAGCTGGGTGGTCTGGGGAGAGGAGAGGGGGTTAGAGCTGGGTGGTCTGTAGAGAGGAGAGGGGGGTTAGAGCTGGGTGGTCTGCAGAGAGAAGAACAGAGGGGTGGTTAGAGCTGGGTGGTCTGCAGAGAGAAGAACAGAGGGTGGTTGGAGCTGGGTGGTCTGCAGAGAGAAGAACAGAGGGGTGGTTAGAGCTGGGTGGTCTGCAGTCAGAGGGGTGGTTAGAGCTGGGTGGTCTGCAGAGAGAAGAACAGAGGGGTGGTTAGAGCTGGGTGGTCTGCAGAGAGAAGAACAGAGGGGGGTTAGAGCTGGGTGGTCTGGGGAGAGGAGAGGGTTAGAGCTGGGTGGTCTGCGGAGAGAAGAACAGAGGGGTGGTTAGAGCTGGGTGGTCTGCAGAGAGAAGAACAGAGGGGGGGTTAGAGCTGGGTGGTCTGCAGAGAGAAGAACAGAGGGGTGGTTAGAGCTGGGTGGTCTGCAGAGAGAAGAACAGAGGGGTGGTTAGAGCTGGGTGGTCTGGGGAGAGGAGAGGGGTGGTTAGAGCTGGGTGGTCTGGGGAGAGGAGAGGGGTGGTTAGAGCTGGGTGGTCTGGGGAGAGGAGAGGGGTGGTTAGAGCTGGGTGGTCTGGGGAGAGGAGAGGGGTGGTTAGAGCTGGGTGGTCTGGGGAGAGGAGAGGGGGGTAGAGCTGGGTGGTCTGTAGAGAGGAGTGGGGGTAGAGCTGGGTGGTCTGGGGAGAGGAGAGGGGGGTTAGAGCTGGGTGGTCTGTAGAGAGGAGAGGGGGGTTAGAGCTGGGTGGTCTGGGGAGAGGAGTGTGGTGGTTAGAGCTGGGTGGTCTGTAGAGAGGAGAGGGGTGGTTAGTTCTGGGTGGTCCGTGGAGAGCAGAGGGGTGGAGTAGAGCTGGGTGGTCTGTAGAGAGGAGAGGGTTAGTTCTGGGTGGTCTGGGGAGAGGAAGGGTTAGAGCTGGGTGGTCTGTAGAGAGGAGAGGGGGGTTAGAGCTGGGTGGTCTGGGGAGAGGGAGAGGGGTGGTTAGAGCTGGGTGGTCTGGGGAGAGGAGAGGGGTGGTTAGAGCTGGGTGGTCTGTAGAGAGGAGAGGGGGGTTAGAGCTGGGTGGTCTGGGGAGAGGAGTGTGGTGGTTAGAGCTGGGTGGTCTGTAGAGAGGAGAGGGGGATTAGTTCTGGGTGGTCTGGGGAGAAGAGTGTGGTGGTTAGTTCTGGGTGGTCTGGGGAGAGGAGTGTGGTGGTTAGTTCTGGGTGGTCTGGGGAGAGGAGTGAGGTGGTTAGTTCTGGGTGGTCTGGGGAGAGGAGTGTGGTGGTTAGTTCTGGGTGGTCTGGGGAGAGGAGAGGGGTGGTTAGTTCTGGGTGGTCCGTGGAGAGGAGAGGGGTGGGGTAGAGCTGGGTGGTCTGGGGAGAGGAGAGGGTTAGTTCTGGGTGGTCTGGGGAGAGGAGATGGTTAGAGCTGGGTGGTCTGGGGAGAGGAGAGAGGGGGGGTGGTAGAGCTGGGTGGTCTGTAGAGAGGGGGGTAGAGCTGGGTGGTCTGTAGAGAGGAGAGGGGGTTAGAGCTGGGTGGTCTGGGGAGAGGAGAGGAGTGGGGGGGTAGAGCTGGGTGGTCTGGGGAGAGGGTTAGAGCTGGGTGGTCTGTAGAGAGGAGAGGAGTGGGGGGGTAGAGCTGGGTGGTCTGGGGAGAGGAGAGGGTTAGAGCTGGGTGGTCTGTAGAGAGGAGAGGAGTGGGGGGTAGAGCTGGGTGGTCTGTAGAGAGGGGTGGTCTGTAGAGAGGAGAGGAGTGGGGGTAGAGCTGGGTGGTCTGGGGAGAGGAGAGGGGTGGGGGGAAGAGCTGGGTGGTCTGTAGAGAGGAGAGGGTGGGAGGGGTAGAGCTGGGTGGTCTGTAGAGAGGAGATGGGGGGAGTAGAGCTGGGTGGTCTGTAGAGAGGAGAGGGGGGGTAGAGCTGGGTGGTCTGTAGAGAGGAGAGGGTTAGAGCTGGGTGGTCTGTAGAGAGGGAGGGTTAGAGCTGGGTGGTCTGTAGAGAGGAGGGTTAGAGCTGGGTGGTCTATAGAGAGGAGAGGGGTGGGGGGTAGAGCTGGGTGGTCTGTAGAGAGGAGAGGAGAGGGGGGTAGAGCTGGGTGGTCTGTAGAGAGGAGATGGGTAGTGCTGGGTGGTTGGTCAGTGTACCGTGCATACCGTGTATCGTAGACCCCAGGGGTCCTACAGGACTGGGGTAGAGCTGGGTGGTTGGTCAGTGTACCGTGCATACCGTGTATCGTAGACCCCAGGGGTCCTACAGGACTAGGGTAGAGCTGGGTGGTCTGTAGAGAGGAGATGGGTAGAGCTGGGTGGTTGGTCAGTGTACCGTGCATACCGTGTATCGTAGACCCCAGGGGTCCTACAGGACTGGGGTAGTGCTGGGTGGTTGGTCAGTGTACCGTGCATACCGTGTATCGTAGACCCCAGGGGTCCTACAGGACTGGGGTAGAGCTGGGTGGTTGGTCAGTGTACCGTGCATACCGTGTATCGTAGACCCCAGGGGTCCTACAGGACTGGGGTAGTGCTGGGTGGTTGGTCAGTGTACCGTGCATACCGTGTATCGTAGACCCCAGGGGTCCTACAGGACTGGGGTAGAGCTGGGTGGTTGGTCAGTGTACCGTGCATACCGTGTATCGTAGACCCCAGGGGTCCTACAGGACTGGGGTAGAGCTGGGTGGTTGGTCAGTGTACCGTGCGTACCGTGTATCGTAGACCCCACGGGTCCTACAGGACTGGGGTAGAGCTGGGTGGTTGGTCAGTGTACCGTGCGTACCGTGTATCGTAGACCCCAGGGGTCCTACAGGACTGGGGTAGAGCTGGGTGGTTGGTCAGTGTACCGTGCGTACCGTGTATCGTAGACCCCAGGGGTCCTACAGGACTGGGGTAGAGCTGGGTGGTTGGTCAGTGTACCGTGCGTACCGTGTATCGTAGACCCCAGGGGTCCTACAGGACTGGGGTAGAGCTGGGTGGTTGGTCAGTGTACCGTGCGTACCGTGTATCGTAGACCCCAGGGGTCCTACAGGACTGGGGTAGAGCTGGGTGGTTGGTCAGTGTACCGTGCGTACCGTGTATCGTTAGACCCCAGGGGTCCTACAGGACTGGGGTAGAGCTGGGTGGTTGGTCAGTGTACCGTGCGTACCGTGTATCGTAGACCCCAGGGGTCCTACAGGACTGGGGTAGAGCTGGGTGGTTGGTCAGTGTACCGTGCGTACCGTGTAAACGTAGACCCCAGGGGTCCTACAGGACTGGGGTAGAGCTGGGTGGTTGGTCAGTGTACCGTGCGTACCGTGTATCGTAGACCCCAGGGGTCCTACAGGACTGGGGTAGAGCTGGGTAGTTGGTCAGTGTACCGTGCGTACATTGTAACTCGTAGACCTCAGGGGTCCTACAGGACTGGGGTAGAGCTGGGTGGTTGGTCAGTGTACCGTGCGTACCGTGTATCGTAGACCCCAGGGGTCCTACAGGATTGGGGTAGAGCTGGGTGGTTGGTCAGTGTACCGTGCGTACCGTGTATCGTAGACCCCAGGGGTCCTACAGGACTGGGGTAGAGCTGGGTGGTTGGTCAGTGTACCGTGCGTACATTATAACTCATAGACCCCAGGGGTCCTACAGGACTGGGGTAGAGCTGGGTGGTTGGTCAGTGTACCGTGCGTACATTGTATCGTAGACCCCAGGGGTCCTACAGGACTGGGGTAGAGCTGGGTGGTTGGTCAGTGTACCGTGCGTACCGTGTATCGTAGACCCCAGGGGTCCTACAGGACTGGGGTAGAGCTGGGTGGTTGGTCAGTGTACCGTGCATACCATATCGTAGACCCCAGGGGTCCTACAGGACTGTCCAGAACAGGACTGGAGCATCATCAGTCTGTGGTTCATCTTCTCCAGGACTTCCTGGTCGATGGTCTTAGCCAGGTTAATGAGCTGGTAGGGGTCAACTGTCATGTTATATACCTCTACAAACACCTGGGGAACACAGAGAGAGAGTTAGTTATTACTAATGACCTGGTAGGGGTCTACTGTCATGTTATATACCTCTACAAACACCTGGGGAACACAGAGAGAGATACATTACTAATGACCTGGTAGGGGGGATACAGTAATGTTATACACCTGGGGAACACAGAGAGAGAGTAGTTATTACTAATGACCTGGTAGGGGTCTACTGTAATGTTAAACACCTGGGGAACACAGAGATATTAGCTGGTGAGATGTCTACACATCCCTAGTGACTAAACAGTTCTCTCCCTTTTACCTCGTTGTCATCAAACTCGCAGTACTGGAGGTTGACAGAGGGGCGAAAGGTACGAACGCAGGCGTAAGTGTTGTTGAAGGAGTCCTCACACACACAGTCAGGGAAACATTATAGACCCCAGGACCCAGCAGGGGGCAGGCGGGATCAGACACATTAGACCCCTCCCTTCATACTCCACCAGGAAGTCTGTTCTCCACGTAGTGCTGTTCACAGATCCCTCCTGACACAGAGAATACACACACCAGTTAAACACAGATCCCTCCTGACACAGAGAATACACACACCAGTTAAACACAGATCCCTCCTGACACAGAGAACACACACACCAGTTAAACACGGATCCCTCCTGACACAGAGAATACACACACCAGTTAAACACTGATCCCTCCTGACACAGAGAATATACACAACAGTTAAACACAGAGAACACACACACCAGTTAAACACTGATCCCTCCTGACACAGAGAATACACCGGCCACTGGGCTGCGTTGTGCTAGGCTGCGTTGTGCTAGGCTGCGTTGTGCTAGGCTGCGTTGACATTGTACTAGGTGTTATATATAGTATAGTGGGTTTTCACCAGTACAGACAGGAAGGACATGACATTGTACTAGGTGTTATATATAGTATAGTGGGTTCTCACCAGTACAGACAGGAAGGACATGACGTTGTACTAGGTGTTATATATAGTATAGTGGGTTCTCACCAGTACAGACAGGAAGGACATGACATTGTACTAGGTGTTATATATAGTATAGTGGGTTCTCACCAGTACAGACATGACGTTGTACTAGGTGTTATATATAGTATAGTGGGTTCTCACCAGTACAGACAGGAAGGACATTCCATCCATGGCAGTCTTGCTGACGTTGTAACCGGCCATGTCCAGGATGGTAGGACCCAGGTCAACGTTCTGGACCGCCAGCCCGGTGGTCTGGTTAGGCTTGATGTTGGGCCCTCGGATCAGCAGAGGAACTCTTATATCAGACTCATACAGCTGCCTCTTATCCAGGGGGAGAGAGAACTGACCTGGGGGTGGGAGGAGGAGAGGGGGGGATCACAGTGGTATCCAGGGGGAGAGAGAACTGACCTGGGGGGTGGGAGGAAGAGAGGGGGGGGGGTGGAGCTTTACTTTTCTTAAGGCGGTGTATGTGTGTGTGTTGTGTACCTGTGTCAGGTGTGTTGTGTACCTGTGTGGTATCCGTTGTCTGAGGTAAAAATGATGTAAGTGTTGTCCAGTTCCCCTCTGACCTCTAACCTCTTCACCACCTTCTCCACCAAGTCATCCACTGACAGCAGAGTACGCCACCTAGTGGCGGGGGGGGGGGAAACATTACTCAAAGGATAGGGGGGGATACATTATAACTCATAAAGGATACATTATAACTCATAGGATACATTATAACTCAAAGGATACATTATAACTCATAAAGGATACATTATAACTCATATAGGATACATTATAACTCATAAAGGATACATTATAACTCATAAAGGATACATTATAACTCATATAGGATACATTATAACTCATATAGGATACATTATAACTCATATAGGATACATTATAACTCATAAAGGATACATTATAACTCATAAAGGATACATTATAACTCATAAAGGATACATTATAACTCATAAAGGATACATTATAACTCATAAGGATACATTATAACTCATAAAGGATAGGGGGATACATTATAACTCATAAAGGATAGGGGATACATTATAACTCATAAAGGATACATTATAACTCATAAAGGATACATTATAACTCATAAAGGGATACATTATAACTCATAAAGGATACATTATAACTCATAAAGGGGGGATACATTATAACTCATAAAGGATACATTATAACTCATAAAGGATACATTATAACTCATAAAGGATACATTATAACTCATAAAGGATACATTATAACTCATAAAGGATACATTATAACTCATAAAGGATAGGGGGGGATACATTATAACTCATAAAGGATACATTATAACTCATAAAGGGGGGGATACATTATAACTCATAAAGGATACATTATAACTCATAAAGGATACATTATAACTCATAAAGGATACATTATAACTCATAAAGGATACATTATAACTCATAAAGGATACATTATAACTCATAGGATACATTATAACTCATAAAGGATACATTATAACTCATAAAGGATACATTATAACTCATAAAGGATACATTATAACTCATAAAGGATAGGGGGGGATACATTATAACTCATAAAGGATACATTATAACTCATAAAGGATACATTATAACTCATATAGGATACATTATAACTCATAAAGGATACATTATAACTCATAATACATTATAACTCATAAAGGATAGGGGGATACATTATAACTCATAAAGGATACATTATAACTCATAAAGGATACATTATAACTCATAAAGGATACATTATAACTCATAAAGGATACATTATAACTCATAAAGGATAGGATACATTATAACTCATAAAGGATACATTATAACTCATAAAGGATACATTATAACTCATAAAGGATACATTATAACTCATAAAGGATACATTATAACTCATAAAGGGGGATACATTATAACTCATAAAGGATACATTATAACTCATAAAGGATACATTATAACTCATAAAGGATACATTATAACTCATAAAGGATACATTATAACTCATAAAGGATACATTATAACTCATAAAGGATACATTATAACTCATAAAGGATAGGGGGGATACATTATAACTCATAAAGGATACATTATAACTCATAAAGGATACATTATAACTCATAAAGGATACATTATAACTCATAAAGGATACATTATAACTCATAAAGGATAGATACATTATAACTCATAAAGGGGATACATTATAACTCATAAAGGATACATTATAACTCATAAAGGATACATTATAACTCATAAATTATAACTCATAAAGGATACATTATAACTCATAAAGGATAGGGGGGATATAACATTATATAACTCATAAAGGATACATTATAACTCATAAAGGATACATTATAACTCACATTATAACTCATAAAGGATACATTATAACTCATAAAGGATACATTATAACTCATAAAGGATACATTATAACTCATAAAGGATACATTATAACTCATAAAGGATAGGGGGATACATTATAACTCATAAAGGGGGATACATTATAACTCATAAAGGATACATTATAACTCATAAAGGATACATTATAACTCATAAAGGATAGGGGGATACATTATAACTCATAAAGGATACATTATAACTCATAAAGGATACATTATAACTCATAAAGGATTATAACTCATAAAGGATACATTATAACTCATAAAGGATACATTATAACTCATAAAGGATAGGGGGGGATACATTATAACTCATAAAGGATACATTATAACTCATAAAGGATAGGGGGATACATTATAACTCATAAAGGATACATTATAACTCATAAAGGATACATTATAACTCATAAAGGATACATTATAACTCATAAAGGATACATTATAACTCATAAAGGATACATTATAACTCATAAAGGATACATTATAACTCATAAAGGATAGGGGGGGATACATTATAACTCATAAAGGATACATTATAACTCATAAAGGATAGGGGGGATACATTATAACTCATAAAGGATACATTATAACTCATAAAGGATACATTATAACTCATAAAGGATACATTATAACTCATAAAGGATAGGGGGGATACATTATAACTCATAAAGGATACATTATAACTCATAAAGGATACATTATAACTCATAAAGGATAGGGGGGATACATTATAACTCATAAAGGATACATTATAACTCATAAAGGATACATTATAACTCATAAAGGATACATTATAACTCATAAAGGATACATTATAACTCATAAAGGATACATTATAACTCATAAAGGATAGGATACATTATAACTCATATAGGATACATTATAACTCATAAATAACTCATAAAGGATACATTATAACTCATATAACTCATAAAGGATACATTATAACTCATAAAGGATACATTATAACTCATAAAGGATACATTATAACTCATAAAGGATACATTATAACTCATAAAGGATACATTATAACTCATAAAGGATACATTATAACTCATAAAGGATAGGGGGATACATTATAACTCTAAAGGATAAATAACTCATAAAGGATACATTATAACTCATAAGGATACATTATAACTCATAAAGGATACATTATAACTCATAAAGGATAGGGGGATACATTATAACTCATAAAGGATACATTATAACTCATAAAGGGGATAACTCATAAAGGATACATTATAACTCATAAAGGATACATTATAACTCATAAAGGATACATTATAACTCATAAAGGATACATTATAACTCATAAAGGATACATTATAACTCATAAAGGATAGGGGGATACATTATAACTCATAAAGGATAGGGGGATACATTATAACTCATAAAGGATATAACATTATAACTCATAAAGGATACATTATAACTCATAAAGGATACATTATAACTCATAAAGGACATTATAACTCATAAAGGATACATTATAACTCATAAAGGATACATTATAACTCATAAAGGATACATTATAACTCATAATAGGGGATACATTATAACTCATAAAGATACATTATAACTCATAAAGGATACATTATAACTCATAAAGGATACATTATAACTCATAAAGGATACATTATAACTCATAAAGGATACATTATAACTCATAAAGGATACATTATAACTCATAAAGGATACATTATAACTCATAAAGGATAGGGGGATACATTATAACTCATTATAACTCATAAAGGATACATTATAACTCATAAAGGATACATTATAACTCATAAAGGATACATTATAACTCATAAATACATTATAACTCATATAGGATACATTATAACTCATAAAGGATACATTATAACTCATAAAGGATACATTATAACTCATAAAGGGGGGGATACATTATAACTCATAAAGGATACATTATAACTCATAAAGGATAGGATACATTATAACTCATAGGATACATTATAACTCATAGGATACATTATAACTCATAGGATACATTATAACTCATAAAGGATACATTATAACTCATAAAGGATACATTATAACTCATAAAGGATACATTATAACTCATAGGATAGGGGGATACATTATAACTCATAAAGGATAGGGGGGATACATTATAACTCATAAAGGATACATTATAACTCATAAAGGATACATTATAACTCATAAAGGATACATTATAACTCATAAAGGATACATTATAACTCATAAAAGGATACATTATAACTCATAAAGGATACATTATAACTCATAAAGGATACATTATAACTCATAAAGGATACATTATAACTCATAAAGGATACATTATAACTCATAAAGGATACATTATAACTCATAAAGGATAGGGGGATACATTATAACTCATAAAGGATAGGGGGATACATTATAACTCATAAAGGATAGATACATTATAACTCATAAAGGATACATTATAACTCATAAAGGATAGGGGGGATACATTATAACTCATAAAGGATATTATAACTCATAAAGGGGGGATACATTATAACTCATAAAGGATACATTATAACTCATAAAGGATACATTATAACTCATAAAGGATAGGGGGATACATTATAACTCATATAGGATACATTATAACTCATAAAGGATACATTATAACTCATAAAGGATACATTATAACTCATAAAGGATACATTATAACTCATAAAGGATACATTATAACTCATAGGATACATTATAACTCATAAAGGATACATTATAACTCATAAAGGATACATTATAACTCATAAAGGATACATTATAACTCATAAAGGATACATTATAACTCATAAAGGATACATTATAACTCATAAAGGATAGGGGGGATACATTATAACTCATAAAGGATACATTATAACTCATAAAGGATAGGGGGATACATTATAACTCATAAAGGATACATTATAACTCATAAAGGATACATTATAACTCATAAAGGATACATTATAACTCATAAAGGATACATTATAACTCATAAAGGATACATTATAACTCATATAAGGATACATTATAACTCATAAAGGATACATTATAACTCATAAAGGATACATTATAACTCATAAAGGATACATTATAACTCATAAAGGATACATTATAACTCATAAAGGATACATTATAACTCATAAAGGATACATTATAACTCATAAAGGATACATTATAACTCATAAAGGATACATTATAACTCATAAAGGATACATTATAACTCATAAAGGATACATTATAACTCATAAAGGATACATTATAACTCATAAAGGATACATTATAACTCATAAAGGATACATTATAACTCATAAAGGATACATTATAACTCATAAAGGATAGGGGGGATACATTATAACTCATACATTATAACTCATAAAGGATACATTATAACTAAAGGATAGGATACATTATAACTCATAAAGGATACATTATAACTCATAAAGGATACATTATAACTCATAAAGGATACATTATAACTCATAAAGGATACATTATAACTCATAAAGGATACATTATAACTCATAAAGGATACATTATAACTCATAAAGGATACATTATAACTCATAAAGGATACATTATAACTCATAAAGGATACATTATAACTCATAAAGGATACATTATAACTCATAAAGGATACATTATAACTCATAAAGGATACATTATAACTCATAAAGGATAGGGGATACATTATAACTCATAAAGGATACATTATAACTCATAAAGGATACATTATAACTCATAAAGGATACATTATAACTCATAATAGGATACATTATAACTCATAAAGGATAGGGGGGATACATTATAACTCATAAAGGATACATTATAACTCATAAAGGATACATTATAACTCATAAAGGATACATTATAACTCATAAAGGATACATTATAACTCATATAGGATACATTATAACTCATAAAGGATACATTATAACTCATAAAGGATACATTATAACTCATAAAGGATAGGGGGATACATTATAACTCATAAAGGATACATTATAACTCATAAAGGATACATTATAACTCATAAAGGATACATTATAACTCATAAAGGATACATTATAACTCATAAAGGATAGGGGGGATACATTATAACTCATAAAGGATACATTATAACTCATAAAGGATACATTATAACTCATAAAGGATAACTCATAAAGGATACATTATAACTCATAAAGATACATTATAACTCATTACATTATAACTCATAAACTCAGGATACATTATAACTCATAAAGGATACATTATAACTCATAAAGGATACATTATAACTCATAAAGGATACATTATAACTCATAAAGGATACATTATAACTCATAAAGGATAGGGGGATACATTATAACTCATTATAACTCATAAAGATACATTATAACTCATAAAGGATACATTATAACTCATAAAGGATACATTATAACTCATAAAGGATACATTATAACTCATAAAGGATACATTATAACTCATAAAGGATACATTATAACTCATAAAGATACATTATAACTCATAAAGGATATAACTCATAGGGGATACATTATAACTCATAAAGGATACATTATAACTCATAAAGGATACATTATAACTCATAAAGGATACATTATAACTCATAAAGGATACATTATAACTCATAAAGGATACATTATAACTCATAAAGGATACATTATAACTCATAAAGGATACATTATAACTCATAAAGGATACATTATAACTCATAAAGGATACATTATAACTCATAAAGGATACATTATAACTCATAAAGGATACATTATAACTCATAAAGGATAGGGGGGATACATTATAACTCATAAAGGATACATTATAACTCATAAAGGATACATTATAACTCATAAAGGATACATTATAACTCATAAAGGATACATTATAACTCATAAAGGATACATTATAACTCATAAAGGATACATTATAACTCATATAGGATACATTATAACTCATAAAGGATACATTATAACTCATAGGATACATTATAACTCATAAAGGATACATTATAACTCATAAAGGATACATTATAACTCATAAAGGATACATTATAACTCATAAAGGATAGGGGGATACATTATAACTCATAAAGGATACATTATAACTCATTATTAACTCATAAAGGATACATTATAACTCATAAAGGATACATTATAACTCATAAAGGATACATTATAACTCATAAAGGATACATTATAACTCATAAAGGATACATTATAACTCATAAAGGATACATTATAACTCATATAACTCATAAAGGATACATTATAACTCATAAAGGATACATTATAACTCATAAAGGATATACATTATAACTCATAAAGGATACATTATAACTCATAAAGGATACATTATAACTCATAAAGGATACATTATAACTCATAAAGGATACATTATAACTCATAAAGGATACATTATAACTCATAAATACATTATAACTCATAAAGGATACATTATAACTCATAAAGGATACATTATAACTCATAAAGGATACATTATAACTCATAAAGGATACATTATAACTCATAATACATTATAACTCATATAGGATATACATTATAACTCATAAAGGATATAACATTATAACTCATAAAGGATACATTATAACTCATAAAGGATACATTATAACTCATAAAGGATACATTATAACTCATAAAGGATACATTATAACTCATAAAGGATAGGGGGATACATTATAACTCATAAAGGATACATTATAACTCATAAAGGATACATTATAACTCATAAAGGATACATTATATACATTATAACTCATAAAGGATACATTATAACTCATAAAGGATACATTATAACTCATAAAGGATACATTATAACTCATAAAGGATACATTATAACTCATAAAGGATACATTATAACTCATAAAGGATACATTATAACTCATAAAGGATACATTATAACTCATAAAGGATACATTATAACTCATAAAGGATACATTATAACTCATACATTATAACTCATAAAGGATACATTATAACTCATAAAGGATACATTATAACTCATAAAGGATACATTATAACTCATAAAGGATACATTATAACTCATAAAGGAAGGATACATTATAACTCATAAAGGATACATTATAACTCATAAAGGATACATTATAACTCATAAAGGATACATTATAACTCATAAAGGATACATTATAACTCATAAAGGATACATTATAACTCATAAAGGATACATTATAACTCATAAAGGATACATTATAACTCATAAAGGATACATTATAACTCATAAAGGATACATTATAACTCATAATACATTATAACTCATAAAGGATACATTATAACTCATAAAGGATACATTATAACTCATAAAGGGGGATACATTATAACTCATAAAGGATACATTATAACTCATAAAGGATACATTATAACTCATAAAGGATAGGGGATACATTATAACTCATAAAGGATACATTATAACTCATAAAGGATACATTATAACTCATAAAGGATACATTATAACTCATAAAGGATACATTATAACTCATAAAGGATACATTATAACTCATAAAGGATACATTATAACTCATAAGGATACATTATAACTCATAAAGGATAGGGGGATACATTATAACTCATAAAGGATACATTATAACTCATAAATACATTATAACTCATAAAGGATACATTATAACTCATAAAGGATACATTATAACTCATAGGGGGATACATTATAACTCATACATTATAACTCATAAAGGATACATTATAACTCATAAAGGATACATTATAACTCATAAAGGATAGGATACATTATAACTCATAAAGGATACATTATAACTCATAAAGGATACATTATAACTCATAAAGGATACATTATAACTCATAAGGATACATTATAACTCATATAACTCATAAAGGATACATTATAACTCATAAAGGATACATTATAACTCATAAAGGATACATTATAACTCATAAAGGATACATTATAACTCATAAAGGATACATTATAACTCATAAAGGATACATTATAACTCATAAAGGATACATTATAACTCATAAAGGATACATTATAACTCATAATAGGATACATTATAACTCATAAAGGATACATTATAACTCATAAAGGATACATTATAACTCATAAAGGATAAAGGATACATTATAACTCATAAAGGATACATTATAACTCATAAAGGATACATTATAACTCATAAAGGATACATTATAACTCATAAAGGATACATTATAACTCATAAAGGATACATTATAACTCATAAAGGATACATTATAACTCATAAAGGATACATTATAACTCATAATACATTATAACTCATAAAGGATACATTATAACTCATAAAGGATACATTATAACTCATAAAGGATACATTATAACTCATAACATTATAACTCATAAAGGATACTCATAAAGGATACATTATAACTCATAAAGGATACATTATAACTCATAAAGGATACATTATAACATTATAACATAAAGGATACATTATAACTCATAAGGATACATTATAACTCATAAAGGATACATTATAACTCATAGGGGATACATTATAACTCATAAAGGATACATTATAACTCATAAAGGATACATTATAACTCATAATAAGGATACATTATAACTCATAAAGGATACATTATAACTCATAAAATAGGATACATTATAACTCATAAAGGATACATTATAACTCATAAAGGATACATTATAACTCATAAAGGATACATTATAACTCATAAAGGATACATTATAACTCATAAAGGATACATTATAACTCATAAAGGATACATTATAACTCATAAAGGATACATTATAACTCATAAAGGATACATTATAACTCATAAAGGATACATTATAACTCATAAATAGGATACATTATAACTCATAAAGGATACATTATAACTCATAAAGGATACATTATAACTCATAAAGGATACATTATAACTCATAAAGGATACATTATAACTCATAAAGGATACATTATAACTCATAAAGGATACATTATAACTCATAAAGGATACATTATAACTCATAAAGGATACATTATAACTCATAAAGGATACATTATAACTCATAAAGGATACATTATAACTCATAAAGGATACATTATAACTCATAAAGGATACATTATAACTCATAAAGGATACATTATAACTCATAAATAGGATACATTATAACTCTCATAAAGGATACATTATAACTCATAAAGGATACATTATAACTCATAAAGGATACATTATAACTCATAAAGGATACATTATAACTCATAAAGGATACATTATAACTCATAAAGGATACATTATAACTCATAAAGGATACATTATAACTCATAAAGGATACATTATAACTCATAAAGGATACATTATAACTCATAAAGGATACATTATAACTCATAAAGGATACATTATAACTCATAAAGGATACATTATAACTCATAAAGGATACATTATAACTCATAAAGGATACATTATAACTCATAAAGGATACATTATAACTCATAAAGGATACATTATAACTCATAAAGGGGATACATTATAACTCATAAAGGATACATTATAACTCATAAAGGATACATTATAACTCATAAAGGATACATTATAACTCATAAAGGATACATTATAACTCATAAAGGATACATTATAACTCATAAAGGATACATTATAACTCATAAAGGATACATTATAACTCATAAAGGATACATTATAACTCATAAAGGATACATTATAACTCATAATACATTATAACTCATAAAGGATACATTATAACTCATAAAGGATACATTATAACTCATAAAGGATACATTATAACTCATAAGGATACATTATAACTCATAAATTATAATACATTATAACTCATAAAGGATACATTATAACTCATAAAGGATACATTATAACTCATAAAGGATACATTATAACTCATAAAGGATACATTATAACTCATAAAGGATACATTATAACTCATAAAGGATACATTATAACTCATAAAGGATATAACTCATAAAGGATACATTATAACTCATAAAGGATACATTATAACTCATAAAGGATACATTATAACTCATAAAGGATACATTATAACTCATAAAGGATACATTATAACTCATAAAGGATAGGGGGGGATACATTATAACTCATAAAGGATACATTATAACTCATAAAGGATACATTATAACTCATAAAGGATACATTATAACTCATAAAGGATACATTATAACTCATAAAGGATAGGGGGGATACATTATAACTCATAAAGGATACATTATAACTCATAAAGGATACATTATAACTCATAAAGGATACATTATAACTCATAAAGGATACATTATAACTCATAAAGGATAGGATACATTATAACTCATAAAGGATACATTATAACTCATAAAGGATACATTATAACTCATAAAGGATACATTATAACTCATAAAGGATACATTATAACTCATAAAGGATACATTATAACTCATAAAGGATACATTATAACTCATAAAGGATAGGGGGGATACATTATAACTCATAAAGGATAGGGGGGATACATTATAACTCATAAAGGATACATTATAACTCATAAAGGATACATTATAACTCATAAAGGATACATTATAACTCATAAAGGATACATTATAACTCATAAAGGATACATTATAACTCATAAAGGATACATTATAACTCATAAAGGATACATTATAACTCATAAAGGATACATTATAACTCATAAAGGATACATTATAACTCATAAAGGATACATTATAACTCATAAAGGATACATTATAACTCATAATAGGATACATTATAACTCATAAAGGATACATTATAACTCATAAAGGATACATTATAACTCATAAAGGATACATTATAACTCATAAAGGATACATTATAACTCATAAAGGATAGGGGGGGATACATTATAACTCATAAAGGATACATTATAACTCATAAAGGATACATTATAACTCATAAAGGATACATTATAACTCATAAAGGATACATTATAACTCATAAAGGATACATTATAACTCATAAAGGATACATTATAACTCATAAAGGATACATTATAACTCATAAAGGATACATTATAACTCATAAAGGATACATTATAACTCATAAAGGATACATTATAACTCATAAAGGATACATTATAACTCATAAAGGATACATTATAACTCATAAAGGATACATTATAACTCATAAAGGATACATTATAACTCATAAAGGATACATTCATTATAACTCATAAAGGATACATTATAACTCATAAAGGATACATTATAACTCATAAAGGATACATTATAACTCATAAAGGATACATTATAACTCATAAAGGATACATTATAACTCATAATACATTATAACTCATAAAGGATACATTATAACTCATAAAGGATACATTATAACTCATAAAGGATACATTATAACTCATAAAGGATACATTATAACTCATAAAGGATACATTATAACTCATAAAGGATACATTATAACTCATAAAGGATAACTCATAAAGGATACATTATAACTCAAAGGATACATTATAACTCATAAAGGATACATTATAACTCATAAAGGATACATTATAACTCATAAAGGATACATTATAACTCATAAGGATACATTATTATAACATTATAACTCATAAAGGATACATTATAACTCATAAAGGATAGGGGGGATACATTATAACTCATAAAGGATACATTATAACTCATAAAGGATACATTATAACTCATAAAGGATACATTATAACTCATAAAGGATACATTATAACTCATAAAGGATACATTATAACTCATAAAGGATAGGATACATTATAACTCATAATTATAACTCAAAGGATACATTATAACTCATAAAGGATACATTATAACTCATAAAGGATAGGGGGATACATTATAACTCATAAAGGATACATTATAACTCATAAAGGATACATTATAACTCATAAAGGATAGGGGGATACATTATAACTCATAAAGGATATTATAACTCATAAAGGATACATTATAACTCATAAAGGATACATTATAACTCATAAAGGATACATTATAACTCATAGGATACATTATAACTCATAAAGGATATTATAACTCATAAAGGATACATTATAACTCATAAAGGATACATTATAACTCATAAAGGATACATTATAACTCATAAGGATACATTATAACTCATAAAGGATACATTATAACTCATAAAGGATACATTATAACTCATAAAGGATACATTATAACTCATAAAGGATACATTATAACTCATAAAGGATACATTATAAACTCATAAAGGATACATTATAACTCATAAAGGATACATTATAACTCATAAAGGATACATTATAACTCATAAAGGATAGGGGGGATACATTATAACTCATAAAGGATACATTATAACTCATAAAGGATACATTATAACTCATAAAGGATACATTATAACTCATAAAGGATAGGGGGGGATACATTATAACTCATAAAGGATACATTATAACTCATAAAGGATACATTATAACTCATAAAGGATACATTATAACTCATAAAGGATACATTATAACTCATAAAGGATACATTATAACTCATAAAGGATACATTATAACTCATAAAGGATACATTATAACTCATAAAGGATACATTATAACTCATAAAGGATACATTATTATAACTCATAAAGGATAGGGGGATACATTATAACTCATAAAGGATACATTATAACTCATAAAGGATACATTATAACTCATAAAGGATACATTATAACTCATAAAGGATAGGGGGATACATTATAACTCATAAAGGATAGGATAACATTATAACTCATAAAGGATACATTATAACTCATAAAGGATACATTATAACTCATAAAGGATACATTATAACTCATAAAGGATACATTATAACTCATAAAGGGATACATTATAACTCATAAGGATACATTATAACTCATAAAGGATACATTATAACTCATAAAGGATACATTATAACTCATAAAGGATACATTATAACTCATAAAGGATACATTATAACTCATAAAGGATACATTATAACTCATAAAGGATACATTATAACTCATAAAGATACATTATAACTCATAAAGGATACATTATAACTCATAAGGATACATTATAACTCATAAAGGATACATTATAACTCATAAAGGATACATTATAACTCAAAGGATACATTATAACTCATAAAGGAGGATACATTATAACTCATAAAGGATACATTATAACTCATAAAGGATACATTATAACTCATAAAGGATACATTATATAACTCATAAAGGATAGGGGGATTATAACTCATTATAACTCATAAAGGATACATTATAACTCATAAAGGATACATTATAACTCATAAAGGATAGGGGGATTATATAACTCATAAAGATAGGGGATACATTATAACTCATAAAGGATACATTATAACTCATAAAGGATACATTATAACTCATAAAGGATACATTATAACTCATAAAGGATACATTATAACTCATAAAGGATACATTATAACTCATAAAGGATACATTATAACTCATAAAGGATACATTATAACTCATAAAGGATACATTATAACTCATAAAGGATACATTATAACTCATAAAGGATAGGGGGATACATTATAACTCATAAAGGATACATTATAACTCATAAAGGATACATTATAACTCATAAAGGATACATTATAACTCATAAAGGATACATTATAACTCATAAAGGATAAAGGATACATTATAACTCATAAAGGATACATTATAACTCATAAAGGATACATTATAACTCATAAAGGATACATTATAACTCATAAAGGATACATTATAACTCATAAAGGATACATTATAACTCATAATTATAACTCATAAAGGATACATTATAACTCATAAAGGATACATTATAACTCATAAAGGATAGGGGGATACATTATAACTCATAAAGGATACATTATAACTCATATAAAGGATACATTATAACTCATAAAGGATACATTATAACTCATAAAGGATACATTATAACTCATAAAGGATACATTATAACTCATAAAGGATACATTATAACTCATAAAGGATACATTATAACTCATAAAGGATACATTATAACTCATAAAGGATAGGGGGATACATTATAACTCATAAAGGATACATTATAACTCATAAAGGATACATTATAACTCATAAAGGATACATTATAACTCATAAAGGATACATTATAACTCATAAAGGATACATTATAACTCATAAAGGATACATTATAACTCATAATACATTATAACTCATAAAGGATACATTATAACTCATAAAGGATACATTATAACTCATAAAGGATACATTATAACTCATAAAGGATACATTATAACTCATAAAGGATACATTATAACTCATAAAGGATACATTATAACTCATAAAGGATACATTATAACTCATAAAGGATAGGATACATTATAACTCATAAAGGATACATTATAACTCATAAAGGATACATTATAACTCATAAAGGATACATTATAACTCATAAAGGATACATTATAACTCATAAAGGATACATTATAACTCATAATAGGATACATTATAACTCATAAAGGATACATTATAACTCATAAAGGATACATTATAACTCATAAAGGATACATTATAACTCATAAAGGATACATTATAACTCATAAAGGATACATTATAACTCATAAAGGATACATTATAACTCATAAAGGATACATTATAACTCATAAATAATATACATTATAACTCATAAAGGATACATTATAACTCATAAAGGATAACTCATAAAGGATAGGGGGGATACATTATAACTCATAAAGGATACATTATAACTCATAAAGGATACATTATAACTCATAAAGGATACATTATAACTCATAAAGGATACATTATAACTCATAAAGGATACATTATAACTCATAAAGGATACATTATAACTCATAAAGGATACATTATAACTCATAAAGGATACATTATAACTCATAAAGGATACATTATAACTCATAAAGGATACATTATAACTCATAAAGGATACATTATAACTCATAAAGGATACATTATAACTCATAAAGGAGGGGGATACATTATAACTCATAAAGGATACATTATAACTCATAAAGGATACATTATAACTCATAAAGGATACATTATAACTCATAAAGGATACATTATAACTCATAAAGGATACATTATAACTCATAAAGGATACATTATAACTCATAAAGGATACATTATAACTCATAAAGGATAGGGGGATACATTATAACTCATAATAACTCATAAAGGATACATTATAACTCATAAAGGATACATTATAACTCATAAAGGATACATTATAACTCATAAAGGATACATTATAACTCATAAAGGATAGGGGGGGATACATTATAACTCATAAAGGATACATTATAACTCATAAAGGATACATTATAACTCATAAAGGATACATTATAACTCATAAAGGATACATTATAACTCATAAAGGATACATTATAACTCATAAAGGATAGGGGGGGATACATTATAACTCATAAAGGATACATTATAACTCATAAAGGATACATTATAACTCATATAGGATACATTATAACTCATAAAGGATACATTATAACTCATAAAGGATAGGGGGGATACATTATAACTCATAAAGGATACATTATAACTCATAAAGGATACATTATAACTCATAAAGGATACATTATAACTCATAAAGGATACATTATAACTCATAAAGGATACATTATAACTCATAAAGGATACATTATAACTCATAAAGGATACATTATAACTCATAAAGGATACATTATAACTCATAAAGGATACATTATAACTCATAAAGGATACATTATAACTCATAAAGGATACATTATAACTCATAAAGGATACATTATAACTCATAAAGGATACATTATAACTCATAAAGGATACATTATAACTCATAAAGGATACATTATAACTCATAAAGGATACATTATAACTCATAAAGGATAGATACATTATAACTCATAAAGGATACATTATAACTCATAAAGGATACATTATAACTAACATTATAACATAAAGGATACATTATAACTCATAAAGGATACATTATAACTCATAAAGGATACATTATAACTCATAAAGGATACATTATAACTCATAAAGGATACATTATAACTCAAAAGGATACATTATAACTCATAAAGGATACATTATAACTCATAAAGGATACATTATAACTCATAAAGGATACATTATAACTCATAAAGGATACATTATAACTCATAAAGGATACATTATAACTCATAAAGGATACATTATAACTCATAAAGGATACATTATAACTCATAAAGGATACATTATAACTCACATTATAACTCATAAAGGATACATTATAACTCATAAAGGATACATTATAACTCATAAAGGATACATTATAACTCATAAAGGATACATTATAACTCATAAAGGATACATTATAACTCATATAACTCATAAAGGATACATTATAACTCATAAAGGATACATTATAACTCATAAAGGATAGGGGGATACATTATAACTCATAAAGGATAGGGGGATACATTATAACTCATAAAGGATAGGGGGATACATTATAACTCATAAAGGATACATTATAACTCATAAAGGATACATTATAACTCATATAGGATACATTATAACTCATAAAGGATACATTATAACTCATAAAGGATACATTATAACTCATACATTATAACTCATAAAGGATACAATAACTCATAAAGGATACATTATAACTCATAAAGGATACATTATAACTCATTATAACTCATAAAGGATACATTATAACTCATAAAGGATACATTATAACTCATAGGATACATTATAACTCATAAAGGATAGGGGGGGATACATTATAACTCATAAAGGATACATTATAACTCATAAAGGATACATTATAACTCATAAAGGATACATTATAACTCATATAACTCATAGGATACATTATAACTCATAAAGGATACATTATAACTCATATAGGATACATTATAACTCATAAAGGATACATTATAACTCATTATAATTATAACTCATATAGGATACATTATAACTCATAAAGGATACATTATAACTCATAAAGGATATATAACTCAGGATACATTATAACTCATATAGGATACATTATAACTCATATAGGATACATTATAACTCATAAAGGATACATTATAACTCATATAGGATACATTATAACATTATAACTCATATAGGATACATTATAACTCATATAGGATACATTATAACTCATATAGGATACATTATAACTCATATAGGATACATTATAACTCATATAGGATACATTATAACTCATAAAGAATACATTATAACTCATAAAGGATAGTGTGGTGTTGTGAGAGAAGATGGGAGGAGAGAGGAGGTTCTACTAACCGTTTCCTGTAGGCCTCGTCCAGCAACTCGATAGAGGAGTTCGTCATGGGAGTTTTGGCCTGTCTGATCAGCCAGTGCTTGTCCTGGAGAAGGTCATTATGGGACAGAGAGAGCACTAATTAACTGGTAGGTGTCTGGTGTGTTGAGAGGTCATTATGGGACAGACAGAGCACTAATTAACTGGTAGGTGTCTGTGGTGTGTTGAGGTCATTATGGTACAGACAGAGCACTAAGTAACTGGTAGGTGTCTGGTGTGTTGAGAGGTCAGACGTGGCCACCAGACAGTGGGAAAGGAGAGGGGATACCTAGTCTGAAAGCACTGAAATGTGTCTTCAGCATTTAACCCAACCCCTGAGGTGCGGAGGACTGCCTAAATCCACGTCAACGACATCAGCTCCCGTAAAGCATTATTGTTAGGGGTAACTGCCTTGCTCAAGAGAAGAACGTCTCGGGGGTTCGAACCAGAAACCTTTCGGTTACTGGCCCTACATTAGGCTACACGTCACCCCTAAAACGGTAGAGAGGACGAAGAGACGTTCCCCCCTAAAACGGTAGAGAGAGGACGAAGAGACGTTCCCCCCTAAAACGGTAGAGAGAGGACGAAGAGACGTTCCCCCCTAAAACGGTAGAGAGAGGACGAAGAGACGTTCCCCCCTAAAACGGTAGAGAGAGGACGAAGAGACGTTCCCCCCTAAAACGGTAGAGAGAGGACGAAGAGACGTTCCCCCCTAAAACGGTAGAGAGAGGACGAAGAGACGTTCCCCCCTAAAACGGTAGAGAGAGGACGAAGAGACGTTCCCCCCTAAAACGGTAGAGAGAGGACGAAGAGACGTTCCCCCCTAAAACGGTAGAGAGGACGAAGAGACGTTCCCCCCTAAAACGGTAGAGAGGACGAAGAGATGCAGGCATTGAAGACTTGCACGGTGTTGGGGTAGTATTGTTGCTGTGGCGGTATGGGTGGTGTGGTGGTATGGGTGGTATGGGTGCTGTGCATGGGTGGTAGGGTGCTGTGGCGGTATGGGTGGTGTGGTGGTATGGGTGGTATGGGTGCTGTGGCGGTATGGGTGGTGTGGTATGGTTGCTTTGGTGGTATGGGTGGTATGGGTGGTGTGGCGGTATGGGTGGTATGGGTGCTGTGGCGGTATGGCGGTATGGGTGCTGTGGCGGTATGGGTGGTATGGGTGCTGTGGCGGTATGGGTGGTATGGGTGCTGTGGCGGTATGGGTGGTGTGGCGGTATGGGTGGTATGGGTGCTGCGGCGGTATGGGTGGTATGGGTGCTGTGGCGGTATGGGTGCTGTGGCGGTATGGGTGGTATGGGTGCTGTGGCGGTATGGGTGGTATGGGTGCTGTGGCGGTATGGGTGGTATGGGTGCTGTGGCGGTATGGGTGGTATGGGTGCTGTGGCGGTATGGGTGGTATGGGTGCTGTGGCGGTATGGGTGCTGTGGCGGTATGGGTGGTATGGGTGCTGTGGCGGTATAGCGGTATGGGTGGTATGGGTGCTGTGGTGGTATGGACAACACCCTGTCGTTCTCAACCAACATCAAGGCGGTGGCCCGTTCCTGTAGGTTCATGCTCTACAACATCCGCAGAGTACGACCCTGCCTCACACAGGAAGCGGCGCAGGTCCTAATCCAGGCACTTGTCATCTCCCGTCTGGATTACTGCAACTCGCTGTTGGCTGGGCTCCCTGCCTGTGCCATTAAACCCCTTCAACTCATCCAGAACGCCGCAGCCCGTCTGGTGTTCAACCTTCCCAAGTTCTCTCACGTCACCCCGCTCCTCCGTTCTCTCCACTGGCTTCCAGTTGAAGCTCGCATCCGCTACAAGACCATGGTGCTTGCCTACGGAGCTGTGAGGGGAACGGCACCTCAGTACCTCCAGGCTCTGATCAGGCCCTACACCCAAACAAGGGCACTGCGTTCATCTACCTCTGGCCTGCTCGCCTCCCTACCACTGAGGAAGTACAGCTCCCGCTCAGCCCAGTCAAAACTGTTCGCTGCTCTGGCCCCCCAATGGTGGTATGGGTGGTATGGGTGCTGTGGTGGTATGGCGGTATGGGTGGTATGGGTGCTGTGGTGGTATGGCGGTATGGGTGCTGCGGTGGTATGGGTGGTGTGGTGTATGGGTGCTGCGGTGTGGTGTGGTATGGTGTCGTGTGGTATGGTTGGTGTGGTATGGTTGGTGTGGTGTGGTATGGTATGGTTGGTGTGGTGTGGTGTGGTTGGTGTGGTATGGTATGGTGTGGTTGGTGTGGTGTGGTTGGTGTGGTGTGGTATGGTTGGTATGGTTGGTGTATGGTATGGTTGTTGTGGTGTGGTATGGTTGTTGTGGTGTGGTATGGTTGTTGTGGTGTGGTGTGGTATGGTTGTTGTGGTGTGGTGTGGTATGGTTGTTGTGGTGTGGTGTGGTATGGTTGTTGTGGTGTGGTGTGGTATGGTTGTTGTGGTGTGGTATGGTTGTTGTGGTGTGGTGTGGTATGGTTGTTGTGGTGTGGTGTGGTTGTTGTGGTGTGGTGTGGTGTGGTGTGGTTGTTGTGGTGTGGTGTGGTTGTTGTGGTGTGGTGTGGTTGTTGTGGTGTGGTTGTTGTGGTGTGGTGTGGTTGTTGTGGTGTGGTGTGGTGTTGTGGTGTGGTTGTTGTGGTGTGGTGTGGTTGTTGTGGTGTGGTGTGGTGTTGTGGTGTGGTTGTTGTGGTGTGGTTGTTGTGGTGTGGTTGTTGTGGTGTGGTTGTTGTGGATGGTGTGGTCGGTGTATGGTGTGGTATGGTTGTTGTGGATGGTGTGGTCGGTGTATGGTGTGGTATGGTTGTTGTGGTGTGGTGTAGTTGGTGTGGTGTGGTTGGTGTGGTGTGGTGTGGTTGGTGTGGTGTGGTTGGTGTGGTGTGGTATGGTTGGTGTATGGTGTGGTGTGGTTGTTGTGGTGTGGTATGGTGTGGTTGGTGTATGGTGTGGTATGGTTGTTATGGTGTGGTGTGGTTGGTGTGGTTGGTGTGGTGTGGTTGGTGTGGTGTGGTTGGTGTGGTTGGTGTGGTGTGGTTGGTGTGGTGTGGTTGGTGTGGTTGGTGTGGTTGGTGTGGTGTGGTTGGTGTGGTTGTTTCCATGTTTGGAGCCTACCTTCCCATGGACGTTGAAGTTGGGGTCTCGAGGGGCCTTGAGGTCCTTGAAGCGGTCCTGGTACTGCGGGGCGGGGGTCCAGGGGGCGTGGGGGGCGGGGGTCGAAACCATCATGAAAAACGGACGGTAGTTAGACTTATACTGGAGGAAGTCTAGAGACATGTTGGTCTGGAGAGGACAGAGAGAGGTAGTTAGACTGGAGGAAGTCTAGAGAGGACAGAGACAGAGGTGGTTAGACTGGAGGAAGTCTAGAGAGGACAGAGACAGATGTAGTTAGACTGGTGTTGATCCCAGACTGATGCTGTAGTGATCACACCAGGAGTTAGTGGACAGAGATAGAGGTGGTTAGACAGGGTATTCTCTGTGTCCTTCAGTAGGACTACTAGCAGATCTTCTTACCAGTACGTCTGTCAGGTAGTCTTCACTGTAGTTCCCTCCATGCTTCTTAGGCTTCCCATTCACAGACAGTGTGTAGTTGTAGTACCGAGAGTTCCTCTCCTGAATAGAACACAGACAGTGTGTAGTTGTAGTACCGAGAGTTCCTCTCCTGAATAGAACACAGACAGTGTGTAGTTGTAGTACCGAGAGTTCCTCTCCTGAATAGAACACAGACAGTGTAGTACCTAGAGTTCCTCTCCTGAATAGAACACAGACAGTGTAGTACCCAGAGTTCCTCTCCTGAATAGAACACAGACAGTGTAGTACCTAGAGTTCCTCTCCTAAATAGAACACAGACAGTGTAGTACCTAGAGTTCCTCTCCTGAATACAACAGACAGTGTAGGTCCTAGAGTTCCTCTCCTGAATAGAACACAGACAGTGTAGTATCTAGAGTTCCTCTCCTGAATAGAACACAGACAGTGTAGTATCTAGAGTTCCTCTCCTGAATAGAACACAGACAGTGTAGTATCTAGAGTTCCTCTCCTGAATAGAACACAGACAGTGTAGTATCTAGAGTTCCTCTCCTGAATAGAACACAGACAGTGTAGGTCCTAGAGTTCCTCTCCTGAATAGAACACAGACAGTGTAGTACCGAGAGTTCCTCTCCTGAATACAACACAGATAGTGTAGGTCCTAGAGTTCCTCTCCTGAATAGAACACAGACAGTGTAGTACCTAGAGTTCCTCTCCTGAATAGAACACAGACAGTGTAGGTCCTAGAGTTCCTCTCCTGAATACAACACAGATAGTGTAGGTCCTAGAGTTCCTCTCCTGAATAGAACACAGACAGTGTAGTACCTAGAGTTCCTCTCCTGAATAGAACACAGACAGTGTAGGTCCTAGAGTTCCTCTCCTGAATAGAACACAGACAGTGTAGTACCTAGAGTTCCTCTCCTGAATAGAACACAGACAGTGTAGGTCCAAGAGTTCCTCTCCTGAATAGAACACAGACAGTGTAGGTCCAAGAGTTCCTCTCCTGAATAGAACAGACGGTGTAGTACCTAGAGTTCCTCTCCTGAATAGAACAGTGTAGTACCTAGAGTTCCTCTCCTGAATAGAACACAGACAGTGTAGTACCTAGAGTTCCTCTCCTGAATAGAACACAGACAGTGTAGGTCCTAGAGTTCCTCTCCTGAATAGAACACAGACAGTGTAGTACCTAGAGTTCCTCTCCTGAATAGAACAGTGTAGTACCTAGAGTTCCTCTCCTGAATAGAACACAGACAGTGTAGGTCCTAGAGTTCCTCTCCTGAATAGAACACAGACAGTGTAGTACCTAGAGTTCCTCTCCTGAATAGAACACAGACAGTGTAGGTCCTAGAGTTCCTCTCCTGAATAGAACACAGACAGTGTAGTACCTAGAGTTCCTCTCCTGAATAGAACAGTGTAGTACCTAGAGTTCCTCTCCTGAATAGAACACAGACAGTGTAGTACCTAGAGTTCCTCTCCTGAATAGAACAGTGTAGTACCTAGAGTTCCTCTCCTGAATAGAACACAGACAGTGTAGTACCTAGAGTTCCTCTCCTGAATACAACACAGGCTGTGTAGGTCCTAGAGTTCCTCTCCTGAATAGAACACAGACAGTGTATCTATGTCACTACAGTATTTAAACATTAAATGAATAAGTGAAGGAGATAAAGTTGACTGTCGTGTTTCTAGATTCAGTAGACCACAGAGGAGATAAAGTTGACTGTCATGTTTCTAGATTCAGTAGACCACAGAGGAGATGAAGTTGACTGTCGTGTTTCTAGATTCAGTAGACCACAGAGGAGATAAAGTTGACTGTCGTGTTTCTAGATTCAGTAGACCACAGAGGAGATAAAGTTGACTGTCGTGTTTCTAGATTCAGTAGACCACAGAGGAGATGAAGTTGACTGTCGTGTTTCTAGATTCAGTAGACCACAGAGGAGATAAAGTTGACTGTCGTGTTTCTAGATTCAGTAGACCACAGAGGAGATAAAGTTGACTGTCGTGTTTCTAGATTCAGTAGACCACAGAGGAGATAAAGTTGACTGTCGTGTTTCTAGATTCAGTAGACCACAGAGGAGATAAAGTTGACTGTCGTGTTTCTAGATTCAGTAGACCACAGAGGAGATAAAGTTGACTGTCGTGTTTCTAGATTCAGTAGACCACAGAGGAGATAAAGTTGACTGTCGTGTTTCTAGATTCAGTAGACCACAGAGGAGATGAAGTTGACTGTCGTGTTTCTAGATTCAGTAGACCACAGAGGAGATAAAGTTGACTGTCGTGTTTCTAGATTCAGTAGACCACAGAGGAGATGAAGTTGACTGTCGTGTTTCTAGATTCAGTAGACTACAGAGGAAATCAAGTTGACTGTCGTGTTTCTGCCAGAACATTCTCAACTTCCCCCAGATCCTGACCTTTAGTGACCTCTAACCTCAGTTACCCTTGCAGATATAGTAAACAAGGTATGTGTCTACAATCTTTGATTGATGTGATTTTCCTTCCCAGAGGAAGAACCAGGCCAGAGCGAGCAGCAGACGCAGCACCGTTGATTAATGATTGAGTCAGGAATAAGTCTCTAGGGGTCAAAGTGGACCATTAGATTAGACTCACTAGACTGCTGAGGTGACGTGTTGTTCTCACCAGAGTCTAGACTGATGTTGTGACATTAGTAATATGGTGTATAAATGTAGTCTCACCAGTCCGACCCAGTAGTCCCATCCCAGAGGAACGTGCTCCACTCCTCCTGCATCTGGGTTCCCATACTGAAACAGAGTCAGAGAGACAGAACGAGAGTCAGTTTCCATACTGAAACAGAGACAGAACTAGAGTCAGTTCCCATACTGAAACAGAGTCAGAGAGACAGAACGAGAGACAGTTTCCATACTGAAACAGAGAGACAGTTTCCATACTGAAACAGAGAGCCAGTTTCCATACTAAACCACACGTATAGCCAGCCAGTTTCCATACTAAACCACACGTATAGCCAGCCAGTTTCCATACTAAACCACACGTATAGCCAGCCAGTTTCCATACTAAACCACACGTATAGCCAGCCAGTTTCCATACTAAACCACACGTATAGCCAGCCAGTTTCCATACCAAACCACACGTATAGCCAGCCAGTTTCCATACCAAACCACACGTATAGCCAGCCAGTTTCCATACTAAACCACACGTATAGCCAGCCAGTTTCCATACTAAACCACACGTATAGCCAGCCAGTTTCCATACTAAACCACACGTATAGCCAGCCAGTTTCCATACTAAACCACACGTATAGCCAGCCAGTTTCCATACTAAACCACACGTATAGCCAGCCAGTTTCCATACTAAACCACATGTATAGCCAGCCAGTTTCCATACTAAATCACATGTATAGCCAGTTTCCACACTAAACCACATGTATAGCCAGCCAGTTTCCATACTAAACCACATGTATAGCCAGTTTCCATACTAAACCACATGTATAGCCAGTTTCCATACTAAACCACATGTATAGCCAGTTTCCATACTAAACCACATGTATAGCCAGTTTCCATACTAAACCACATGTATAGCCAGTTTCCATACTAAACCACATGTATAGCCAGTTTCCATACTAAACCACATGTATAGCCAGTTTCCATACTAAACCACATGTATAGCCAGTTTCCATACTAAACCACATGTATAGCCAGTTTCCATACTAAACCACATGTATAGCCAGCCAGTTTCCATACTAAACCACATGTATAGCCAGCCAGTTTCCATACTAAACCACACGTATAGCCAGTCAGTTTCCATACTAAACCACACGTATAGCCAGTCAGTTTCCATACTAAACCACACGTATAGCCAGTCAGTTTCCATACTAAACCACACGTATAGCCAGTCAGTTTCCATACTAAACCACATGTATAGCCAGCCAGTTTCCATACTAAACCACACGTATAGCCAGCCAGTTTCCATACTAAACCACATGTATAGCCAGCCAGTTTCCATACTAAACCACACGTATAGCCAGCCAGTTTCCATACTAAACCACATGTATAGCCAGCCAGTTTCCATACTAAACCACACGTATAGCCAGCCAGTTTCCATACTAAACCACATGTATAGCCAGTTTCCATACTAAACCACATGTATAGCCAGCCAGTTTCCATACTAAACCACATGTATAGCCAGCCAGTTTCCATACTAAACCACATGTATAGCCAGCCAGTTTCCATACTAAACCACATGTATAGCCAGCCAGTTTCCATACTAAACCACATGTATAGCCAGCCAGTTTCCATACTAAACCACATGTATAGCCAGCCAGTTTCCATACTAAACCACACGTATAGCCAGCCAGTTTCCATACTAAACCACACGTATAGCCAGCCAGTTTCCATACTAAACCACATGTATAGCCAGTTTCCATACTAAACCACATGTATAGCCAGTTTCCATACTAAACCACATGTATAGCCAGCCAGTTTCCATACTAAACCACATGTATAGCCAGCCAGTTTCCATACTAAACCACATGTATAGCCAGTTTCCATACTAAACCACATGTATAGCCAGCCAGTTTCCATACTAAACCACATGTATAGCCAGCCAGTTTCCATACTAAACCACATGTATAGCCAGCCAGTTTCCATACTAAACCACATGTATAGCCAGCCAGTTTCCATACTAAACCACATGTATAGCCAGCCAGTTTCCATACTAAACCACATGTATAGCCAGCCAGTTTCCATACTAAACCACACGTATAGCCAGCCAGTTTCCATACTAAACCACACGTATAGCCAGTTTCCATACTAAACCACATGTATAGCCAGCCAGTTTCCATACTAAACCACATGTATAGCCAGCCAGTTTCCATACTAAACCACATGTATAGCCAGCCAGTTTCCATACTAAACCACACGTATAGCCAGCCAGTTTCCATACTAAACCACACGTATAGCCAGCCAGTTTCCATACTAAACCACACGTATAGCCAGCCAGTTTCCATACTAAACCACACGTATAGCCAGCCAGTTTCCATACTAAACCACACGTATAGCCAGCCAGTTTCCATACTAAACCACATGTATAGCCAGCCAGTTTCCATACTAAACCACATGTATAGCCAGCCAGTTTCCATACTAAACCACACGTATAGCCAGTTTCCATACTAAACCACATGTATAGCCAGCCAGTTTCCATACTAAACCACATGTATAGCCAGCCAGTTTCCATACTAAACCACATGTATAGCCAGCCAGTTTCCATACTAAACCACATGTATAGCCAGCCAGTTTCCATACTAAACCACACGTATAGCCAGCCAGTTTCCATACTAAACCACACGTATAGCCAGCCAGTTTCCATACTAAACCACACGTATAGCCAGCCAGTTTCCATACTAAACCACACGTATAGCCAGCCAGTTTCCATACTAAACCACATGTATAGCCAGCCAGTTTCCATACTAAACCACATGTATAGCCAGCCAGTTTCCATACTAAACCACACGTATAGCCAGCCAGTTTCCATACTAAACCACATGTATAGCCAGCCAGTTTCCATACTAAACCACACGTATAGCCAGTTTCCATACTAAACCACATGTATAGCCAGCCAGTTTCCATACTAAACCACATGTATAGCCAGCCAGTTTCCATACTAAACCACATGTATAGCCAGCCAGTTTCCATACTAAACCACATGTATAGCCAGCCAGTTTCCATACTAAACCACATGTATAGCCAGCCAGTTTCCATACTAAACCACACGTATAGCCAGCCAGTTTCCATACTAAACCACACGTATAGCCAGCCAGTTTCCATACTAAACCACACGTATAGCCAGCCAGTTTCCATACTAAACCACATGTATAGCCAGCCAGTTTCCATACTAAACCACATGTATAGCCAGCCAGTTTCCATACTAAACCACACGTATAGCCAGCCAGTTTCCATACTAAACCACATGTATAGCCAGCCAGTTTCCATACTAAACCACATGTATAGCCAGCCAGTTTCCATACTAAACCACATGTATAGCCAGCCAGTTTCCATACTAAACCACATGTATAGCCAGCCAGTTTCCATACTAAACCACATGTATAGCCAGTTTCCATACTAAACCACAGGTATAGCCAGCCAGTTTCCATACTAAACCACATGTATAGCCAGTTTCCATACTAAACCACATGTATAGCCAGTTTCCATACTAAACCACATGTATAGCCAGTTTCAATACTAAACCACATGTATAGCCAGTTTCCATACTAAACCACACGTATAGCCAGCCAGTTTCCATACTAAACCACATGTATAGCCAGTTTCAATACTAAACCACATGTATAGGGTTAGGGTTGACTCCATGGTAAGGGTTAGTTCACATTGTGTGTGACCCAGTGGTTAGGGTTAGGAACAGACAGAGTTAGGGTTAGGGTTGACTCAGTGGTAAGGGTTAGGGTTAGGGTTGACTCAGTGGTGTAACCTACATACATGACATGATGCTGTCTAGCGTAACCTACATACATGACAGGACATGATGCTGTCTAGTGTAACCTACATACATGACATGATGCTGTCTAGTGTAACCTACATGCATGACATGATGCTGTCTAGTATAACCTACATACATGACAGGACATGATGCTGTCTAGTGTAACCTACATACATGACAGGGCATGATGCTGTCTAGTGTAACCTACATACATGATGCTCTCTAGTGTAACCTACATACAGGACATGATGCTCTCTAGTGTAACCTACATACAGGACATGATGCTCTCTAGTGTAACCTACATACATGACAGGGCATGATGCTCTCTAGTGTAACCTACATACAGGACATGATGCTCTCTAGTGTAACCTACATACATGACAGGGCATGATGCTCTCTAGTGTAACCTACATTTATGACAGGACATGATGCTGTCTAGTGTAACCTACATATATGACAGGACATGATGCTGTCTAGTGTAACCTACATACATGACATGATGCTGTCCAGTGTTACCTACATACATGACATGATGCTGTCTAGTGTAACCTACATACATGACATGACATGATGCTGTCTAGTGTAACCTACATACATGATGCTGTCTAGTGTAACCTACATACATGATGCTGTCTAGTGTAACCTACATACATGATGCTGTCTAGTGTAACCTACATACATGATGCTGTCTAGTGTAACCTACATACATGATGCTGTCTAGTGTAACCTACATACATGATGCTGTCTAGTGTAACCTACATACAGGACATGACGCTCTCTAGTGTAACCTACATACATGACATGATGCTGTCTAGTGTAACCTACATACATGACATGATGCTGTCTAGTGTAACCTACATACATGACATGATGCTGTCTAGTGTAACCTACATACATGACAGGACATGATGCTCTCTAGTGTAACCTACATACATGACAGGGCATGATGCTCTCTAGTGTAACCTACATACATGACAGGACATGATGCTGTCTAGTGTAACCTACATACATGACAGGACATGATGCTGTCTAGTATAACCTACATACATGACAGGACATGATGCTGTCTAGTGTAACCTACATACATGACATGATTATGCTGTCTAGTGTAACCTACATACAGGACATGATTATGCTGTCTAGTGTAACCTACATACATGACAGGACATGATGCTGTCTAGTGTAACCTACATACATGACATGATGCTCTCTAGTGTAACCTACATACATGACATGCTGTCTAGTGTAACCTACATACATGACAGGACATGATGCTGTCTAGTGTAACCTACATATATGACAGGACATGATGCTGTCTAGTGTAACCTACATACATGACAGGACATGATGCTGTCTAGTGTAACCTACATACATGACATGATGCTGTCCAGTGTAACCTACATACATGACATGATGCTGTCTAGTGTAACCTACATACATGACATGACATGATGCTGTCTAGTGTAACCTACATACATGACATGACATGATGCTGTCTAGTGTAACCTACATACATGATGCTGTCTAGTGTAACCTACATACATGATGCTGTCTAGTGTAACCTACATACATGATGCTGTCTAGTGTAACCTACATACATGATGTTGTCTAGTGTAACCTACATACATGATGCTGTCTAGTGTAACCTACATACATGATGCTGTCTAGTGTAACCTACATACATGATGCTGTCTAGTGTAACCTACATACATGATGCTGTCTAGTGTAACCTACATACAGGACATGACGCTCTCTAGTGTAACCTACATACATGACATGATGCTGTCTAGTGTAACCTACATACATGACATGATGCTGTCTAGTGTAACCTACATACATGACAGGACATGATGCTCTCTAGTGTAACCTACATACATGACAGGGCATGATGCTCTCTAGTGTAACCTACATACATGACAGGACATGATGCTGTCTAGTGTAACCTACATACATGACAGGACATGATGCTGTCTAGTATAACCTACATACATGACAGGACATGATGCTGTCTAGTGTAACCTACATACAGGACATGATTATGCTGTCTAGTGTAACCTACATACAGGACATGATTATGCTGTCTAGTGTAACCTACATACAGGACAGGACATGATGCTGTTTAGTGTAACCTACATACATGACAGGACATGATGCTCTCTAGTGTAACCTACATACATGACATGCTGTCTAGTGTAACCTACATACATGACAGGACATGATGCTCTCTAGTGTAACCTACATACATGACAGGACATGATGATGCTGTCTAGTGTAACCTACATACATGACAGGACATGATGCTGTCTAGTGTAACCTACATACATGACAGGACATGATGCTGTCTAGTGTAACCTACATACATGACATGATGCTGTCTAGTGTAACCTACATACATGACATGATGCTGTCTAGTGTAACCTACATACATGACATGATGCTGTCTAGTGTAACCTACATACATGACATGATGCTGTCTAGTGTAACCTACATACATGACATGATGCTGTCTAGTGTAACCTACATACATGACATGATGCTGTCTAGTGTAACCTACATACATGACATGATGCTGTCTAGTGTAACCTACATACATGACATGATGCTGTCTAGTGTAACCTACATACATGACAGGACATGATGCTGTCTAGTGTAACCTACATACATGACAGGACATGATGCTGTCTAGTGTAACCTACATACATGACAGGACATGATGCTGTCTAGTGTAACCTACATACATGACAGGACATGATGCTGTCTAGTGTAACCTACATACATGACAGGACATGATGCTGTCTAGTGTAACCTACATACATGACAGGACATGATGCTGTCTAGTGTAACCTACATACATGACAGGACATGATGCTCTCTAGTGTAACCTACATACATGACATGATGCTGTCTAGTGTAACCTACATACATGACATGATGCTGTCTAGTATAAACTACATACATGACAGGACATGATGCTGTCTAGTGTAACCTACATACATGACATGATGCTGTCTAGTGTAACCTACATACATGACAGGGCATGATGCTCTCTAGTGTAACCTACATACATGACAGGACATGATGCTGTCTAGTGTAACCTACATACATGACATGATGCTGTCTAGTGTAACCTACATACATGACAGGGCATGATGCTGTCTAGTGTAACCTACATACATGACAGGACATGATGCTGTCTAGTGTAACCTACATACATGACAGGACATGATGCTGTCTAGTGTAACCTACATACATGACAGGACATGATGCTGTCTAGTGTAACCTACATACATGACATGATGCTCTCTAGTGTAACCTACATACATGACAGGACATGATGCTGTCTAGTGTAACCTACATACATGACAGGACATGATGCTGTCTAGTGTAACCTACATACATGACAGGACATGATGCTGTCTAGTGTAACCTACATACATGACAGGACATGATGCTCTCTAGTGTAACCTACATACATGACATGATGCTGTCTAGTGTAACCTACATACATGACATGATGCTGTCTAGTATAAACTACATACATGACAGGACATGATGCTGTCTAGTGTAACCTACATACATGACATGATGCTGTCTAGTGTAACCTACATACATGACAGGGCATGATGCTCTCTAGTGTAACCTACATACATGACAGGACATGATGCTGTCTAGTGTAACCTACATACATGACATGATGCTGTCTAGTGTAACCTACATACATGACAGGGCATGATGCTGTCTAGTGTAACCTACATACATGACAGGACATGATGCTGTCTAGTGTAACCTACATACATGACATGATGCTGTCTAGTATAACCTACATACATGACAGGACACGTGAAGATGCTGTGTGTGGTATGGTTGTGGCATACTGTCATATTGCTTAAGACTTGTCCAAAGTAAATTCTGTTTTTGAATTGAACAACCTGGTTGAGGTGCTTCCCAGTGTAGAAGGTCTGGTAGCCAGCGTAGGGTTAGGGGGTAGAGTTGGGTTAGGGGGTAGAGTTGGGTTAGGGGGTAGAGTTGGGTTAGGGGGTAGAGTTGGGTTAGGGGGTAGAGTTGGGTTAGGGCGTAGAGTTGGGTTAGGGCGTAGAGTTGGGTTAGGGCGTAGAGTTGGGTTAGGGCGTAGAGTTGGGTTAGGGCGTAGAGTTGGGTTAGGGCGTAGAGTTGGGTTAGTGGTAGAGTTGGGTTAGTGGTAGAGTTGGGTTAGTGGTAGAGTTGGGTTAGTGGTAGAGTTGGGTTAGTGGTAGAGTTGGGTTAGTGGTAGAGTTGGGTTAGTGGTAGAGTTGGGTTAGTGGTAGAGTTGGGTTAGTGGTAGAGTTGGGTTAGTGGTAGAGTTGGGTTAGTGGTAGAGTTGGGTTAGTGGTAGAGTTGGGTTAGTGGTAGAGTTGGGTTAGTGGTAGAGTTGGGTTAGTGGTAGAGTTGGGTTAGTGGTAGAGTTGGGTTAGTGGTAGAGTTGGGTTAGTGGTAGAGTTGGGTTAGTGGTAGAGTTGGGTTAGTGGTAGAGTTGGGTTAGTGGTAGAGTTGGGTTAGTGGTAGAGTTGGGTTAGTGGTAGAGTTGGGTTAGTGGTAGAGTTGGGTTAGTGGTAGAGTAGGGTTAGTGGTAGAGTTAGGGGGTAGAGTTGGGTTAGTGGTAGAGTTGGGTTAGTGGTAGAGTTGGGTTAGTGGTAGAGTTAGGGGGTAGAGTTGGGTTAGTGGTAGAGTTGGGTTAGTGGTAGAGTTGGGTTAGTGGTAGAGTTGGGTTAGTGGTAGAGTTGGGTTAGTGGTAGAGTTGGGTTAGTGGTAGAGTTGGGTTAGTGGTAGAGTTGGGTTAGTGGTAGAGTTGGGTTAGTGGTAGAGTTGGGTTAGTGGTAGAGTTGGGTTAGTGGTAGAGTTGGGTTAGTGGTAGAGTTGGGTTAGTGGTAGAGTTGGGTTAGTGGTAGAGTTAGGGGGTAGAGTTGGGTTAGGGGGTAGAGTTGGGTTAGGGGGTAGAGTTGGGTTAGTGGTAGAGTTGGGTTAGTGGTAGAGTTGGGTTAGTGGTAGAGTTGGGTTAGTGGTAGAGTTGGGTTAGTGGTAGAGTTGGGTTAGTGGTAGAGTTGGGTTAGTGGTAGAGTTGGGTTAGTGGTAGAGTTGGGTTAGTGGTAGAGTTGGGTTAGTGGTAGAGTTGGGTTAGTGGTAGAGTTGGGTTAGTGGTAGAGTTGGGTTAGTGGTAGAGTAGCTTAACTTTCTGAACATTCGAGACGTGTAGTCCACTTGTCATTCCAATCTCCTTTGCATTAGCGTAGCCTCTTCTGTAGCCTGTCAACTATGTGTCGGTTTATCCCTGTTCTCTCCTCTCTGCACAGACCATACAAACGCTCCTCACCGCGTGGCCGCGGCCACCCTACTCTGGTGGTCCCAGCGCGCACGACCCACGTGGAGTTCCAGGTCTCCGGTAGCCTCTGGAACTGCCAATCTGCGGTCAACAAGGCAGAGTTCATCTCAGCCCATGCCTCCCTCCAGTCCCTCGACTTCTTGGCCCTGACGGAAACATGGATCACCACAGACAACACTGCTACTCCTACTGCTCTCTCTTCGTCCGCCCACGTGTTCTCGCACACCCCGAGAGCGTCTGGTCAGCGGGGTGGTGGCACCGGGATCCTCATCTCTCCCAAGTGGTCATTCTCTCTTTCTCCCCTTACCCATCTGTCTATCGCCTCCTTTGAATTCCATGCTGTCACAGTCACTAGCCCTTTCAAGCTTAACATCCTTATCATTTATCGCCCTCCAGGTTCCCTCGGAGAGTTCATCAATGAGCTTGATGCCTTGATAAGCTCCTTTCCTGAGGACGGCTCACCTCTCACAGTTCTGGGCGACTTTAACCTCCCCACGTCTACCTTTGACTCTTTCCTCTCTGCCTCCTTCTTTCCACTCCTCTCCTCTTTTGACCTCACCCTCTCACCTTCCCCCTACTCACAAGGCAGGCAATACGCTCGACCTCATCTTTACTAGATGCTGTTCTTCCACTAACCTCATTGCAACTCCCCTCCAAGTCTCCGACCACTGCCTTGTATCCTTTTCCCTCTCGCTCTCATCCAACACCTCCCACACTGCCCCTACTCGGATGGTATCGCGCCGTCCCAACCTTCGCTCTCTCTCCCCCGCTACTCTCTCCTCTTCCATCCTATCATCTCTTCCCTCCGCTCAAACCTTCTCCCACCTATCTCCCGATTCTGCCTCCTCAACCCTCCTCTCCTCCCTCTCTGCATCCCTTGACTCTCTATGTCCCCTATCCTCCAGGCCGGCTCGGTCCTCCCCTCCCGCTCCGTGGCTCGATGACTCATTGCGAGCTCACAGAACAGGGCTCCGGGCAGCCGAGCGGAAATGGAGGAAAACTCGCCTCCCTGCGGACCTGGCATCCTTTCACTCCCTCCTCTCTACATTTTCCTCCTCTGTCTCTGCTGCTAAAGCCACTTTCTACCACGCTAAATTCCAAGCTTCTGCCTCTAACCCTAGGAAGCTCTTTGCCACCTTCTCCTCCCTCCTGAATCCTCCGCCCCCTCCCCCCTCCTCCCTCTCTGCAGATGACTTCGTCAACCATTTTGAAAAGAAGGTCGACGACATCCGATCCTCGTTTGCTAAGTCAAACGACACCGCTGGTTCTGCTCACACTGCCCTACCCTATGCTCTGACCTCTTTCTCCCCTCTCTCTCCAGATGAAATCTCGCGTCTTGTGACGGCCGGCCGCCCAACAACCTGCCCGCTTGACCCTATCCCCTCCTCTCTTCTCCAGACCATTTCCGGAGACCTTCTCCCTTACCTCACCTCGCTCATCAACTCATCCCTGACCGTTGGCTACGTCCCTTCCGTCTTCAAGAGAGCGAGAGTTGCACCCCTTCTGAAAAAACCTACACTCGATCCCTCCGATGTCAACAATTACAGACCAGTATCCCTTCTTTCTTTTCTCTCCAAAACTCTTGAACGTGCCGTCCTTGGCCAGCTCTCCCGCTATCTCTCTCTGAATGACCTTCTTGATCCAAATCAGTCAGGTTTCAAGACTAGTCATTCAACTGAGACTGCTCTCCTCTGTATCACGGAGGCGCTCCGCACTGCTAAAGCTAACTCTCTCTCCTCTGCTCTCATCCTTCTAGATCTATCGGCTGCCTTCGATACTGTGAACCATCAGATCCTCCTCTCCACCCTCTCCGAGTTGGGCATCTCCGGCGCGGCCCACGCTTGGATTGCGTCCTACCTGACAGGTCGCTCCTACCAGGTGGCGTGGCGAGAATCTGTCTCCTCACCACGCGCTCTCACCACTGGTGTCCCCCAGGGCTCTGTTCTTGGCCCTCTCCTATTCTCGCTATACACCAAGTCACTTGGCTCTGTCATAACCTCACATGGTCTCTCTTATCATTGCTATGCAGACGACACACAATTAATCTTCTCCTTTCCCCCTTCTGATGACCAGGTGGCGAATCGCATCTCTGCATGTCTGGCAGAGATATCAGTGTGGATGACGGATCACCACCTCAAGCTGAACCTCGGCAAGACGGAGCTGCTCTTCCTCCCGGGGAAGGACTGCCCGTTCCATGATCTCGCCATCACGGTTGACAACTCCACTGTGTCCTCCTCCCAGAGCGCCAAGAACCTTGGTGTGATCCTGGACAACACCCTGTCGTTCTCAACTAACATCAAGGCGGTGGCCCGTTCCTGTAGGTTCATGCTCTACAACATCCGCAGAGTACGACCCTGCCTCACACAGGAAGCGGCGCAGGTCCTAATCCAGGCACTTGTCATCTCCCGTCTGGATTACTGCAACTCGCTGTTGGCTGGGCTCCCTGCCTGTGCCATTAAACCCCTTCAACTCATCCAGAACGCCGCAGCCCGTCTGGTGTTCAACCTTCCCAAGTTCTCTCACGTCACCCCGCTCCTCCGTTCTCTCCACTGGCTTCCAGTTGAAGCTCGCATCCGCTACAAGACCATGGTGCTTGCCTACGGAGCTGTGAGGGGAACGGCACCTCAGTACCTCCAGGCTCTGATCAGGCCCTACACCCAAACAAGGGCACTGCGTTCATCCACCTCTGGCCTGCTCGCCTCCCTACCACTGAGGAAGTACAGCTCCCGCTCAGCCCAGTCAAAACTGTTCGCTGCCCTGGCCCCCCAATGGTGGAACAAACTCCCTCACGACGCCAGGACAGCGGAGTCAATCACCACCTTCCGGAGACACCTGAAACCCCACCTCTTTAAGGAATACCTAGGATAGGTTAAGTAATCCCTCTCACCCCACCCCCCCTAAGTTTTAGATGCACTATTGTTAAGTTAAGTGACTGTCCCACTGGATGTCATAAGGTGAATGCACCAATTTGTAAGTCGCTCTGGATAAGAGCGTCTGCTAAATGACTTAAAATGTAAATGTAAAATGAGTTGGGTTAGTGGTAGAGTTGGGTTAGTGGTAGAGTTGGGTTAGTGGTAGAGTTGGGTTAGTGGTAGAGTTGGGTTAGTGGTAGAGTTGGGTTAGTGGTAGAGTTGGGTTAGTGGTAGAGTTGGGTTAGTGGTAGAGTTGGGTTAGTGGTAGAGTTGGGTTAGTGGTAGAGTTGGGTTAGTGGTAGAGTTGGGTTAGTGGTAGAGTTGGGTTAGTGGTAGAGTTGGGTTAGTGGTAGAGTTGGGTTAGTGGTAGAGTTGGGTTAGTGGTAGAGTTGGGTTAGTGGTAGAGTTGGGTTAGTGGTAGAGTTGGGTTAGTGGTAGAGTTGGGTTAGTGGTAGAGTTGGGTTAGTGGTAGAGTTGGGTTAGTGGTAGAGTTGGGTTAGTGGTAGAGTTGGGTTAGTGGTAGAGTTGGGTTAGTGGTAGAGTTGGGTTAGTGGTAGAGTTGGGTTAGTGGTAGAGTTGGGTTAGTGGTAGAGTTGGGTTAGTGGTAGAGTTGGGTTAGTGGTAGAGTTGGGTTAGTGGTAGAGTTGGGTTAGTGGTAGAGTTGGGTTAGTGGTAGAGTTGGGTTAGTGGTAGAGTTGGGTTAGTGGTAGAGTTGGGTTAGTGGTAGAGTTGGGTTAGTGGTAGAGTTGGGTTAGTGGTAGAGTTGGGTTAGGGGTAGAGTTGGGTTAGGGGTAGAGTTGGGTTAGGGGGTAGAGTTGGGTTAGGGGTAGAGTTGGGTTAGGGGTAGAGTTGGGTTAGGGGTAGAGTTGGGTTAGTGGTAGAGTTGGGTTAGTGGTAGAGTTGGGTTAGTGGTAGAGTTGGGTTAGTGGTAGAGTTGGGTTAGTGGTAGAGTTGGGTTAGTGGTTAGAGTTGGGTTAGTGGTAGAGTTGGGTTAGTGGTAGAGTTGGGTTAGTGGTAGAGTTGGGTTAGTGGTAGAGTTGGGTTAGTGGTAGAGTTGGGTTAGTGGTAGAGTTGGGTTAGTGGTAGAGTTGGGTTAGTGGTAGAGTTGGGTTAGTGGTAGAGTTGGGTTAGTGGTAGAGTGGGGTTAGTGGTAGAGTTGGGTTAGTGGTAGAGTTGGGTTAGTGGTAGAGTTGGGTTAGTGGTAGAGTTGGGTTAGTGGTAGAGTTGGGTTAGTGGTAGAGTTGGGTTAGTGGTAGAGTTGGGTTAGTGGTAGAGTTGGGTTAGTGGTAGAGTTGGGTTAGTGGTAGAGTTGGGTTAGTGGTAGAGTTGGGTTAGTGGTAGAGTTGGGTTAGTGGTAGAGTTGGGTTAGTGGTAGAGTTGGGTTAGTGGTAGAGTTGGGTTAGTGGTAGAGTTGGGTTAGTGGTAGAGTTGGGTTAGTGGTAGAGTTGGGTTAGTGGTAGAGTTGAGTTAGTGGTAGAGTTGAGTTAGTGGTAGAGTTGGGTTAGTGGTAGAGTTGGGTTAGTGGTAGAGTTGGGTTAGTGGTAGAGTTGGGTTAGTGGTAGAGTTGGGTTAGTGGTAGAGTTGGGTTAGTGGTAGAGTTGGGTTAGTGGTAGAGTTGGGTTAGTGGTAGAGTTGGGTTAGTGGTAGAGTTGGGTTAGTGGTAGAGTTGGGTTAGTGGTAGAGTTGGGTTAGTGGTAGAGTTAGGGGGTAGAGTTGGGTTAGTGGTAGAGTTGGGTTAGTGGTAGAGTTGGGTTAGTGGTAGAGTTGGGTTAGTGGTAGAGTTGGGTTAGTGGTAGAGTTGGGTTAGTGGTAGAGTTGGGTTAGTGGTAGAGTTGGGTTAGTGGTAGAGTTGGGTTAGTGGTAGAGTTGGGTTAGTGGTAGAGTTGGGTTAGTGGTAGAGTTGGGTTAGTGGTAGAGTTGGGTTAGTGGTAGAGTTGGGTTAGTGGTAGAGTTGGGTTAGTGGTAGAGTTGGGTTAGTGGTAGAGTTGGTGAGGTATATTTACCTGGTTGAGGTACTTCCCAGCGAAGAAGGTCTGGTAACCAGCGTAGGCCTGCAGTAGAGCAGGGAAGGTCTTGGGCTCCTGGGTCTTCTGCCAGGCCGTGCTGCTGCAGTTCCCCACCAGAGTGTTGTTGATCACATGGTGGTTATGAGGATACTTTCCTGTTAGGATGCTGGCTCTGCTGGGACAGCACAGCGGGCTGGCTACAAACTGGGGTAACCACAACAACATACTCCCATCAGCATGTCTCCTGGTGCAGTGCAACTACACTCATTCATCTCCCATCCTGCCCCTGAAACCCTCATCATGCATTCATCTCCCATCCTGCCCCTGAAACCCTCATCATGCATTCATCTCCCATCCTGAAACCCTCATCATGCATTCATCTCCCATCCTGAAACCCTCATCATGCATTCATCTCCCATCCTGAAACCCTCATCATGCATTCATCTCCCATCCTGAAACCCTCATCATGCATTCATCTCCCATCCTGAAACCCTCATCATGCATTCATCTCCCATCCTGAAACCCTCATCATGCATTCATCTCCCATCCTGAAACCCTCATCATGCATTCATCTCCCATCCTGAAACCCTCATCATGCATTCATCTCCCATCCTGCCCCTGAAACCCTCATCATGCATTCATCTCCCATCCTGAAACCCTCATCATGCATTCATCTCCCATCCTGAAACCCTCATCATGCATTAATCTCCCATCCTGCCCCTGAAACCCTCATCATGCATTCATCTCCCATCCTGACCCTGACCAGGATACTCACAGCGTTGGAGACCAACCCCTAACCCCTAACAGGATACTTACAGCGTTGGAGACCAACCCCTAACCCCTAACCCTGACCAGGATATTCACAGCGTTGGAGACCAACCCCTAACCCCTAACAGGATACTCACAGCGTTGGAGACCAACCCTAACCCCTAACCAGGATACTCACAGCGTTGGAGACCAACCCCTAACAGGATACTCACAGCGTTGGAGACCAACCCCTAACAGGATACTCACAGCGTTGGAGACCAACCCCTAACCCCTAACAGGATACTCACAGCGTTGGAGACCAACCCTAACCCCTAACCAGGATACTCACAGCGTTGGAGACCAACCCCTAACAGGATACTCACAGCGTTGGAGACCAACCCCTAACAGGATACTCACAGCGTTGGAGACCAACCCCTAACCCCTAACAGGATACTCACAGCGTTGGAGACCAACCCCTAACAGGATACTCACAGCGTTGGAGACCAACCCCTAACCCTGAACAGGATACTCACAGCGTTGTAGACCAACCCCTAACCCTGAACAGGATACTCACAGCGTTGGAGACTAACACCTAACAGGATACTCACAGCGTTGGAGACCAACCCCTAACCCCTAACCCTGACCAGGATACTCACAGCGTTGTAGACCAACCCCTAACCCTGAACAGGATACATACAGCGTTGGAGACCAACCCTAACCCCTAACCAGGATACTCACAGCGTTGGAGACCAACCCCTAACCCCTAACCCTGAACAGGATACTCACAGCGTTGGAGACCAACCCTAACCCCTAACAGGATACTCACAGCGTTGGAGACCAACCCCTAACAGGATACTCACAGCGTTGGAGACCAACCCCTAACAGGATACTCACAGCGTTGGAGACCAACCCCTAACAGGATACTCACAGCATTGGAGACCAACCCCTAACCCCTAACAGGATACTCACAGCGTTGGAGACCAACCCCTAACAGGATACTCACAGCGTTGGAGACCAACCCCTAAACCTGAACAGGATACTCACAGCATTGGAGACCAACCCCTAACCCCTAACAGGATACTCACAGCGTTGGAGACCAACCCCTAACAGGATACTCACAGCGTTGGAGACCAACCCCTAACCCCTAACAGGATACTCACAGCATTGGAGACCAACACTAACCCCTAACAGGATACTCACAGCGTTGGAGACCAACACTAACCCCTAACAGGATACTCACAGCGTTGGAGACCAACCCCTAACAGGATACTCACAGCATTGGAGACCAACCCCTAACCCCTAACAGGATACTCACAGCGTTGGAGACCAACCCCTAACCGGATACTCACAGCGTTGGAGACCAACCCCTAACAGGATACTCACAGCGTTGGAGACCAACCCCTAACCCTGAACAGGATACTCACAGCGTTGGAGACCAACCCCTAACCCTGAACAGGATACTCACAGCATTGGAGACCAACCCCTAACCCCTAACAGGATACTCACAGCGTTGGAGACCAACCCCTAACAGGATACTCACAGCGTTGGAGACCAACCCCTAACCCCTAACAGGATACTCACAGCATTGGAGACCAACACTAACCCCTAACAGGATACTCACAGCGTTGGAGACCAACACTAACCCCTAACAGGATACTCACAGCGTTGGAGACCAACCCCTAACAGGATACTCACAGCGTTGGAGACCAACCCCTAACCCCTAACAGGATACTCACAGCATTGGAGACCAACTAACCCCTAACAGGATACTCACAGCGTTGGAGACCAACACTAACCCCTAACAGGATACTCACAGCGTTGGAGACCAACCCCTAACAGGATACTCACAGCATTGGAGACCAACCCCTAACCCCTAACAGGATACTCACAGCGTTGGAGACCAACCCCTAACAGGATACTCACAGCGTTGGAGACCAACCCCTAACAGGATACTCACAGCGTTGGAGACCAACCCCTAACCCCTAACAGGATACTCACAGCGTTGGAGACCAACACTAACCCCTAACAGGATACTCACAGCGTTGGAGACCAACCCCTAACAGGATACTCACAGCATTGGAGACCAACCCCTAACCCCTAACAGGATACTCACAGCGTTGGAGACCAACCCCTAACCCCTAACAGGATACTCACAGCGTTGGAGACCAACCCTAACCCCTAACCAGGATACTCACAGCGTTGGAGACCAACCCCTAACAGGATACTCACAGCGTTGGAGACCAACCCCTAACAGGATACTCACAGCGTTGGAGACCAACCCCTAACCCCTAACAGGATACTCACAGCGTTGGAGACCAACCCCTAACAGGATACTCACAGCGTTGGAGACCAACCCCTAACCCTGAACAGGATACTCACAGCGTTGTAGACCAACCCCTAACCCTGAACAGGATACTCACAGCGTTGGAGACTAACACCTAACAGGATACTCACAGCGTTGGAGACCAACCCCTAACCCCTAACCCTGACCAGGATACTCACAGCGTTGTAGACCAACCCCTAACCCTGAACAGGATACATACAGCGTTGGAGACCAACCCTAACCCCTAACCAGGATACTCACAGCGTTGGAGACCAACCCCTAACCCCTAACCCTGAACAGGATACTCACAGCGTTGGAGACCAACCCTAACCCCTAACAGGATACTCACAGCGTTGGAGACCAACCCCTAACAGGATACTCACAGCGTTGGAGACCAACCCCTAACAGGATACTCACAGCGTTGGAGACCAACCCCTAACAGGATACTCACAGCATTGGAGACCAACCCCTAACCCCTAACAGGATACTCACAGCGTTGGAGACCAACCCCTAACAGGATACTCACAGCGTTGGAGACCAACCCCTAAACCTGAACAGGATACTCACAGCATTGGAGACCAACCCCTAACCCCTAACAGGATACTCACAGCGTTGGAGACCAACCCCTAACAGGATACTCACAGCGTTGGAGACCAACCCCTAACCCCTAACAGGATACTCACAGCATTGGAGACCAACACTAACCCCTAACAGGATACTCACAGCGTTGGAGACCAACACTAACCCCTAACAGGATACTCACAGCGTTGGAGACCAACCCCTAACAGGATACTCACAGCATTGGAGACCAACCCCTAACCCCTAACAGGATACTCACAGCGTTGGAGACCAACCCCTAACCGGATACTCACAGCGTTGGAGACCAACCCCTAACAGGATACTCACAGCGTTGGAGACCAACCCCTAACCCTGAACAGGATACTCACAGCGTTGGAGACCAACCCCTAACCCTGAACAGGATACTCACAGCATTGGAGACCAACCCCTAACCCCTAACAGGATACTCACAGCGTTGGAGACCAACCCCTAACAGGATACTCACAGCGTTGGAGACCAACCCCTAACCCCTAACAGGATACTCACAGCATTGGAGACCAACACTAACCCCTAACAGGATACTCACAGCGTTGGAGACCAACACTAACCCCTAACAGGATACTCACAGCGTTGGAGACCAACCCCTAACAGGATACTCACAGCGTTGGAGACCAACCCCTAACCCCTAACAGGATACTCACAGCATTGGAGACCAACTAACCCCTAACAGGATACTCACAGCGTTGGAGACCAACACTAACCCCTAACAGGATACTCACAGCGTTGGAGACCAACCCCTAACAGGATACTCACAGCATTGGAGACCAACCCCTAACCCCTAACAGGATACTCACAGCGTTGGAGACCAACCCCTAACAGGATACTCACAGCGTTGGAGACCAACCCCTAACAGGATACTCACAGCGTTGGAGACCAACCCCTAACCCCTAACAGGATACTCACAGCGTTGGAGACCAACACTAACCCCTAACAGGATACTCACAGCGTTGGAGACCAACCCCTAACAGGATACTCACAGCATTGGAGACCAACCCCTAACCCCTAACAGGATACTCACAGCGTTGGAGACCAACCCCTAACCCCTAACAGGATACTCACAGCGTTGGAGACCAACCCCTAACCCTGAACAGGATACTCACAGCGTTGGAGACCAACCCCTAACCCTGAACAGGATACTCACAGCATTGGAGACCAACCCCTAACCCCTAACAGGATACTCACAGCGTTGGAGACCAACCCCTAACAGGATACTCACAGCGTTGGAGACCAACCCCTAACCCCTAACAGGATACTCACAGCATTGGAGACCAACACTAACCCCTAACAGGATACTCACAGCGTTGGAGACCAACACTAACCCCTAACAGGATATTCACAGTGTTGGAGACCAACCCCTAACAGGATACTCACAGCATTGGAGACCAACCCCTAACCCCTAACAGGATACTCACAGCGTTGGAGACCAACCCCTAACCCCTAACAGGATACTCACAGCGTTGGAGACCAACCCCTAACCCCTAACAGGATACTCACAGCGTTGGAGACCAACCCCTAACCCCTAACAGGATACTCACAGCGTTGGAGACCAACCCCTAACAGGATACTCACAGCATTGGAGACCAACCCCTAACAGGATACTCACAGCATTGGAGACCAACCCCTAACAGGATACTCACAGCGTTGGAGACCAACCCCTAACCCCTAACAGGATACTCACAGCGTTGGAGACCAACCCCTAACCCCTAACAGGATACTCACAGCGTTGGAGACCAACCCTAACCCCTAACCACTAACAGGATACTCACAGCGTTGGAGACCAACCCCTAACCCCTAACAGGATACTCACAGCGTTGGAGACCAACCCCTAACAGGATACTCACAGCATTGGAGACCAACCCCTAACCCCTAACAGGATAGTCACAGCGTTGGAGACCAACCCCTAACCCCTAACAGGATACTCACAGCGTTGGAGACCAACCCCTAACCCCTAACAGGATACTCACAGCGTTGGAGACCAACCCCTAACCCCTAACAGGATACTCACAGCGTTGGAGACCAACCCCTAACCCCTAACAGGATACTCACAGCGTTGGAGACCAACCCCTAACCCCTAACCCCTAACAGGATACTTACAGCGGTGGAGACCAACCCCTAACCCCTAACAGGATACTCACAGCGTTGGAGACCAACCCCTAACCCCTAACAGGATACTCACAGCGTTGGAGACCAACCCCTAACCCCTAACAGGATACTCACAGCGTTGGAGACCAACCCCTAACCCCTAACCCCTAACCCTGACCAGGATACTCACAGCGTTGGTAAAGGTGATCCCTGCTTCACCAATCAGTTTCTTGGTCTTGCTCAGTGGGGTCTGAAGAAACACAATGCAGGTTTTAGAATGGATGTCCCATCTGTCATCAACCTCAGCTCACAGACACACCTGTTCTGGTACCTTATTTCACACTGATCTGTCATCAACCTCAGCTCACAGACACACCTGTTCTGGTACCTTATTTCACACTGATCTGTCATCAACCTCAGCTCACAGACACACCTGTTCTGGTACCTTATTTCACACTGATCTGTCATCAACCTCAGCTCACAGACACACCTGTTCTGGTACCTTATTTCACACTGATCTGTCATCAACCTCAGCTCACAGACACACCTGTTCTGGTACCTTATTTCACACTGATCTGTCATCAACCTCAGCTCACAGACACACCTGTTCTGGTAACTTATTTCACACTGATCTGTCATCAACATCTGGCGGTTCTAAACTTTACAATAATAACATCTGAAAAATGTACCTGGATTACAGCATCATAAGATTCTCCTGGCCAGACTTCTAGTTTACCTACTGAGCATACTGAACTAGTTCAGACTGGCTGCCAATTACCTGGACTGTGAGAGCAGGGTTCTGCTAAATAATAAGGTGAGAATAGAACCTACTGAAAACATGTCTGCCTTGGGATTTAGGCTAGTTTAGAGAGGAGGAACTGATCACGGGTTTATGAAGGGCCCAGTCCATCAGCTTTAGCTATTGCTGTAGTCGTATGTAATCAAGACTCTCAGAAGTAGGATTGCTGATCAGGGATCAGGTCCATGTAATATTATCCATTATGGAAGAACATCTAAACTGATCAGGGATCAGGTTCCCCCTGTCCATGTAATATTATCCATTATGGAAGAACATAAACTGATCAGGGATCAGGTCCCCCCCCGTCCATGTAATATTATCCATTATGGAAGAACACATAAACTGATCAGGGATCAGGTCCCCCCCCCATGTAATATTATCCATTATGGAAGAACATCTAAACTGATCAGGGATCAGGTTCCCCCTGTCCATGTAATATTATCCATTATGGAAGAACATAAACTGATCAGGGATCAGGTCCCCCCCCCCCGTCCATGTAATATTATCCATTATGGAAGAACATCTAAACTGATCAGGGATCAGGTCCCCCCCCCCTACTGTCCATGTAATATTATCCATTATGGAAGAACACATAAACTGATCAGGGATCAGGTCCCCCCCGTCCATGTAATATTATCCATTATGGAAGAACATCTAAACTGATCCTAGATCAGCATGACTCCTGACATTTGACACATCCAGTCATGATAGTTCTGTAGGCTGGTGAGATCGGGGACATGATTAGGCTCGGCAGGCTTGAGGGGGGTAGATAACCTAGCAGGTCATGATCAACTTTTGCAAAACAACAACATACCCTCAACATAGCTGGGCTATATGTGATGACTATCTATTTATTTATTTATCTAACTCCGCAGCCTAACCGTTAACTAAAAGGTCAACCCTGCGCGCATCAGCCCTTAGCAGTTCCAACCTAACGTTAGTTCTTCAAACACACCACCAATATATTAAACTACTGTTTTAAACTGATTTACCATGCCCCCAATATATTAAACTACTGTTTTAAACTGATTTACCATGCCCCCTATATATTAAACTACTGTTTTAAACTGATTTACCATGCCCCCAATATATTAAACTACTGTTTTAAACTGATTTACCATGCCCCCAATATATTAAACTACTGTTTTAAACTGATTTACCATGCCCCCAATATATTAAACTACTGTTTTAAACTACTGTTTTACTGATTTACCATGCCCCCAATATATTAAACTACTGTTTTATACTGATGATTTACCATGCCCCCAATATATTAAACTACTGTTTTAAACTGATTTACCATGCCCCCAATATATTAAACTACTGTTTTAAACTGATTTACCATGCCCCCAATATATTAAACTACTGTTTTAAACTGATTTACCATGCCCCCAATATATTAAACTACTGTTTTAAACTGATTTACCATGCCCCCAATATATTAAACTACTGTTTTAAACGGATTTACCATGCCCCCAATAACGACGTCCAGGTCATCGGTGAGGATCAAAACAACGTTGGGTCTGTGATAGCACTCCGCAACGACACAGCAGCGGTTATTCAACAGCAAGGTGACGCAGATTAAGAGACGATTCAATAACGTTGGCAGATTTAACCGAATCGAGGTCATTTTTCACCGTGAAATTAAAGACGGCGTCTTCTCGCTGCGACTCCTAAATTGATAAAAGCGTGAAACGTAGTTAGGAAAATGCTCCTGTGACCGGGGGGGTTAGAATGACTCCGTTGTAAAGTACGCACGAATAAGTAAGCGCTTTCGGGTCACGGATTTGTATAGACCTTCAGAATAAGAGTCAAATCGAGCTTTATTTATACAGCACATTTCAGACAGAATGCAACGCAGTGGAGTACCATAGTATGAGTCATATTACCCATAAAACCTAGTGGTCAAACAAGGAAATAGTTCCAGTCATTTTTCCATCATTCATTTTTCCCATAAGAGATTTTAGAAACATGTAAAATAATGTCTGTTTTGATAACAGTGTAAATCTCTAGGACATATATTATTATTATATATTGACAAGGTGACTTGCTGATGTCGCAGGGTTAAATGCAAAACTCTTTTCGGTTGAGTTCATTCAGTTGTTCAACTGACTAGGTATCCTCTTCCCCTTTCCCTTCTAATTAACTAGATCATCATATTGATGGTTAGAAAAGCCTTTTACACATTTAAATCAACATTTCCAACAGCATGCTGGGGTTTCAAACAGCAATTAACTTTGTAAACTATTACAGCCCAGGCTTCAATCATATCTGTCTAAATCAGGGTTGAATATTTTCCCGGTATTTTACAAATGGTCCATCCTGAGAATAAATCACTTTTCTCGCTGGTTAACCCGGCCAAAACCGAACACTCAGACATCATTACAGATATATAGCCAGGGACACACTCCATCACTCAGACATCATTACAGATAGCCAGGGACACGCTCCAACACTCAGACATCATTACAGATAGCCAGGGACACGCTCCATCACTCAGACATCATTACAGATAGATAGCCAGGGACACACTCCATCACTCAGACATCATTACAGATAGCCAGGGGCACGCTCCAAGACTCAGACATCATTACAGATAGATAGCCAGGGACACACTCCAACACTCAGACATCATTACAGATAGCCAGGGGCATGCTCCAAAACTCAGACATCATTACAGATAGCCAGGGGCAGTAGGGACGACCAGGGATGTTCTCTGTTTAGTGAGTCCTCCAGATCAGAGGCAGTAGGGATGACCAGGGATGTTCTCTGTTTAGTGAGTCCACCAGATCAGAGGCAGTAGGGACGACCAGGGATGTTCTCTGTTTAGTGAGTCCACCAGATCAGAGGCAGTAGGGGCGACCAGGGATGTTCTCTGTTTAGTGAGTCCTCCAGATCAGAGGCAGTAGGGGCGACCAGGGATGTTCTCTGTTTAGTGAGTCCTCCAGATCAGAGGCAGTAGGGATGACCAGGGATGTTCTCTGTTTAGTGAGTCCTCCAGATCAGAGACAGTAGGGATGACCAGGGATGTTCTCTGTTTAGTGAGTCCTCCAGATCAGAGGCAGTAGGGATGACCGGGGATATTCTGTTTCGTGAGTCCTCCAGATCAGAGGCAGTAGGGACGACCGGGGATATTCTGTTTCGTGAGTCCTCCAGATCAGAGGCAGTAGGGACGACCAGGGATGTTCTCTGTTTAGTGAGTCCTCCAGATCAGAGGCAGTAGGGACGACCAGGGATGTTCTCTGTTTAGTGAGTCCTCCAGATCAGAGGCAGTAGGGACGACCAGGGATGTTCTCTGTTTAGTGAGTCCTCCAGATCAGAGGCAGTAGGGACGACCAGGGATGTTCTCTGTTTAGTGAGTCCTCCAGATCAGAGGCAGTAGGGATGACCAGGGATGTTCTCTGTTTAGTGAGTCCTCCAGATCAGAGGCAGTAGGGACGACCAGGGATGTTCTCTGTTTAGTGAGTCCTCCAGATCAGAGGCAGTAGGGACGACCAGGGATGTTCTCTTGATAAGTGTAAAGTAAATAGTATAGTAAAGCACAGTACTTAAGTAGTACTTTAAACCACTGGTTGGTCTGATGGGAGTAGTACTTTAAACCACTGGTTGGTCTGATGGGAGTAGTACTTTAAACCACTGGTTGGTCTGATGGGAGTAGTACTTTAAACCACTGGTTGGTCTGATGGGAGTAGTACTTTAAACCACTGGTTGGTCTGATGGGAGTAGTACTTTAAACCACTGGTTGGTCTGATGGGAGTAGTACTTTAAACCACTGGTTGGTCTGATGGGAGTAGTACTTTAAACCACTGGTTGGTCTGATGGGAGTAGTACTTTAAACCACTGGTTGGTCTGATGGGAGTAGTACTTTACACCACTGGTTGGTCTGATGGGAGTAGTACTTTACACCACTGGTTGGTCTGATGGGAGTAGTACTTTACACCACTGGTTGGTCTGATGGGAGTCCATGATGATGGGAGTCCATCATTGGGCTCCTCCGTTACTTGACGAACAACAGAGGAGCAACAGAGAACTAAAGGCCCCCCCTCCCCTCAATCCCTCCCTCCCCCCCCCCTCCCCCTCCCTTCCTCCCTCCCCCTCCCTCCCCGACACTTGTGCTTGACTGGACTTACCTGGACCACCTTATGAGATGTGCCTTTTAAGTAAACCAGGTGTTAAATTAGGTAGAAACGGAGACTGAAGTGCCAATGCTATTGTTAATACTGTCAATGCTCTTGTCAATATGGTAAATGCTATAATATTATTTATTAAGGCTGTTATCTATTTTCCTTTTTTATATTGGTTAACAAAATCTCTGGTAACATTTCCTCATAAAATGTACCACATTTCGACCATTTGTATTATTTTTTACAATCGTCAGTTCGAGACTTTTATTTTGAAGGATAATGGTTCATTTGCTGCTCGGTGGTCATGTGCTGCCTGACAACGGATCAGCTGATCTACCATGTGCACCCGCACGACTTGGGGTATGACGTCAAAATGAGGAAAACGTTCATTTGAACATGTCAATATATTAAATAAATAAATAAAAACATGTCAATATAGTAAATAAATAAATAAAAACATGTCAATATAATAAATAAATAAATAAAAACATGTCAATATAATAAATAAATAAATAAAAACATGTCAATATAATAAATAAATAAATAAAAACATGTCAATATAGTTGGCAGGTTTCATTATCATGTTCCTTCGTTTTTCTCTACACAGATATTATATATGGAATAATCGGGACATACTGTATAAAAATACTTCTTTGTTTTTAGAATATTGGTTCTGAAATAATATCCTATTGGTGCCAACTGGTAAATGCAGAGGCTCTTTTACTCAGTTATAAAGAATTAGCACTTTACAAGGTCCCTATAACACCTAAAGATGTTGTCATTGTTTTAGACGCCATTCCCTCAGGGGTTGCTTTAATATTCAGGAACGTGACCCTCAGAGCCTACCTTCTATTGACCTTCTATTGACCTTCCGTTGACCCTGTTGACTCATCAGTAGGAAAGACCTGACCCTCAGAGCCTACCTTCTGTTGACCCTGTTGACTCATCAGTAGGAAAGACCTGACCCTCAGAGCCTACCTTCTATTGACCTTCTATTGACCTTCCGTTGACCCTGTTGACTCATCAGTAGGAAATATTTGTTTTTATTTCGGTCCATTCAACAACAATAGAACTATAGGAACCTTGTTTCAACAGGATGTTGATTCTATACCTCATGTTGGTCCATTCAACAACAATAGAACTATAGGAGCCTTGTTTCAACAGGATGTTGATTCTATACCTCATGTTGGTCCATTCAACAACAATAGAACTATAGGAACCTTGTTTCAACAGGATGTTGATTCTATACCTCATGTTGGTCCATTCAACAACAATAGAGCTATAGGAACCTTGTTTCAACAGGATGTTGATTCTATACCTCATGTCATGTTGGTCCATTCAACAACAATAGAACTATAGGAACCTTGTTTCAACAGGATGTTGATTCTATACCTCATGTTGGTCCATTCAACAACAATAGAACTATAGGAACCTTGTTTCAACAGGATGTTGATTCTATACCTCATGTTGGTCCATTCAACAACAATAGAACTATAGGAACCTTGTTTCAACAGGATGTTGATTCTATACCTCATGTTGGTCCATTCAACAACAATAGAACTATAGGAACCTTGTTTCAACAGGATGTTGATTCTATACCTCATGTTGGTCCATTCAACAACAATAGAGCTATAGGAACCTTGTTTCAACAGGATGTTGATTCTATACCTCATGTCATGTTGGTCCATTCAACAACAATAGAACTATAGGAGCCTTGTTTCAACAGGATGTTGATTCTATACCTCATGTTGGTCCATTCAACAACAATAGAACTATAGGAACCTTGTTTCAACAGGATGTTGATTCTATACCTCATGTTGGTCCATTCAACAACAATAGAACTATAGGAACCTTGTTTCAACAGGATGTTGATTCTATACCTCATGTTGGTCCATTCAACAACAATAGAACTATAGGAACCTTGTTTCAACAGGATGTTGATTCTATACCTCATGTTGGTCCATTCAACAACAATAGAACTATAGGAACCTTGTTTCAACAGGATGTTGATTCTATACCTCATGTTGGTCCATTCAACAACAATAGAACTATAGGAACCTTGTTTCAACAGGATGTTGATTCTATACCTCATGTTGGTCCATTCAACAACAATAGAACTATAGGAACCTTGTTTCAACAGGATAGGAACCTTGTTTCAACAGGATGTTGATTCTATACCTCATGTTGGTCCATTCAACAACAATAGAACTATAGGAACCTTGTTTCAACAGGATGTTGATTCTATACCTCATGTCATGTTGGTCCATTCAACAACAATAGAACTATAGGAACCTTGTTTCAACAGGATGTTGATTCTATACCTCATGTTGGTCCATTCAACAACAATAGAACTATAGGAGCCTTGTTTCAACAGGATGTTGATTCTATACCTCATGTTGGTCCATTCAACAACAATAGAACTGTAGGAACCTTGTTTCAACAGGATGTTGATTATACAGTCCCTTGCGAAAGTATTCGGGCCCCTTGAACTTTGCGACCTTTTGCCACATTTTAGGCTTTAAACATAAAGATATAAAACTGTATTGTTTTTGTGAAGAATCAACAACAAGTGGGGCACAATCATGAAGTGGAACGACATTTATTGGATATTTCAAACTTTTTTAACAAATGTAAAACTGAAAAATTGGGCGTGCAATACAGTGTTGCATTGTGTTCATGTAAGGGTTCTGTGGCAAGACATCAGTAGATTTATAATTGAACACATTTATGAAGATTTTACACTATTATGGAGAGATGTAGTGCTTGGACTCTTTACCTATGATAGAAATCATTTGAAACAATTTTATGTAATTCATTTAATCAATTATTTTGGCAAAATTTCATACCTTACCTTACAAAAATAAATTGAACTATAGTCTAAGACGATGGAATACTCTGTTAGATGATAAATGTGTTTATTTCCCTTAAGGGCCTTGTGTAATGTGATATTGTACCCACTAGCCCCGCCCCAAGCCCCGCCCCTATCCCCGCCCCCAGCCCCTAGCCTATGTCCTTTCTATATTCTTTATATATACTCTTGTGCTCCCCCATGTACTTTTTGCATTTAAAAAACATGTTAATGCAAAAATAAATGTTTCATTGGAACTTGTTGATAGGTCTATTTTATAACCTACATTGAGGTATTTCCTTTTTTATGCGAGTAAAGTCACACCATATTAAAAAATAACATAATGACAGCTGTGATGAAAACAGGAAGTTTCGGTTCAATTGTATACATGTTGACAGATAATTTATTCGTTCAACATGGTGGAATCGTTTTGTGATGGTAACATATATTATGTGAGAAATGGCGGTGGAAACGACTTTATGTTTAACATATTGATATAATAACCGTCATACTGTATCAAAGTAAACTTGGAGCGACGCGATGACATGTTGTCTCCCACTACGACTCGGGAAACGGTGCGGTTTATCAGGCTACAGGTGAAATGAATTATATGATCAACTTCACAGGGTGGTGAAAGTCATGGTGATGAGCTTGATGGTCTTTTCCGACACATATACTGGGTCTCATTCTGGTGACATGATGATCAATGCTTCACTGCCGATTGACAAATACAAATATTCTCGCTATTATCCATAACAATCTCATCATGTAGACTAGCCTACTCGCACTGGTGGAGGGAAACGTTTCATAATCCAGAATGTTGAATATTCACATGGAAATCCATCTCCAATTGGATGAAAACATGGCTATAGTAACGGAAATATACCGTTTAAACAGATGTCTATATCACAGGGCTACAAACGAGGGAGAAAACCGCTTGATATTGTCTTACTGCCATATTAATGACTTCATTGTAACATGAGGACTAGGCTTTAAGAATCCTCTAAATCCTCATCAATAGATGGTTATTATCTGCGCTGTAATTCTACATTGTCACCGTCCACCGCTCTGCTGAGATGACCGGTCAGTTCGGCTCCTCTCTGAGTGGTCAGGGGGTGTTGATGTGGAGGAGCGCCGCAGCACTGGGGAACTGTGGCGGTTGCGACTGAATAAAGTTGATAAGTGCTTTGCGAAACCCTTGGGACGTCCCTAACCTTAACCCCCTCTACCTAACAATTTAACCATCAAATTCAATGGGAGGCACGTCCCAAAGATATCGGATAGCATGGACAGAAGAAGTTTCCAGTGGGCTGGACTATTCACCCCGGAGGGGCGGCAGATTGCGAACTTTCAGGAAGGAAACTAGTAGCTCCCGGTCACAGCCCTGCCTCCTGACTAGTGGAATGGAATGCACCCGGAACTCACTTCCTCTTGAAGACGAGTGTTGAATTAAGAAAGTAGTTGCACCTGTTCCCATGAAACGTTCATGTTTGAAGCGATGGCAACTTGACAAGCACAAGAATAACAGTAGCGAACTGGACAGCGTGTTGTAATGTCGTCCCAGGCGGAGAACGTGGCGGAACTTTTAGAAATAGACATATGTGACGGTGACATCTGCTCGGAGGGGGAGAGCGGAGTGTTCATCAACTCAGGTACAGGTGCGTCATTCTTAGACGGCTTCTCGGCGTTTCAGCAGTGGACCGGACCTAGTTCTCGTTCCTCTTCAGGCCACAACAACACAGACTCTGTCTCAAAGAGACCGAGAGAAACATCATCCCCGAGTCTGTATCCCCAGAACGGCCTGGGGTCTGGAGCCGGTGATCGTGTGACCCTTGGCGAGCTCCAGGGTCAGGATCTCCGAGCCCCCCGCTCCTCCATAGTGGACTGTCTGTTGGTGGAGATCTATGACACCTACAGCAGCGCTCGGCTCAGTGTTGACAGCCCGGATAGCAGTACCGAGGCGTCCAGCTCTGAGCTGTTCTGCCGCAGTAATACTGGATCCAGCTTTCTCCAGGAACTACAGGAGAAACACACCAGGAGACACCAGGTCAACTACCTGTCTCAGAAAGGTGAGTGAGTTCTATTTGATTTTTATACCTTTTATTTTATTTAACTAGGCAAGTCAGTTAAGAACAAATTATTATTTACAATGACTGCCTCCTGGGGAACGGTGGGTTAACTGGTTTAGGAACGGTGGGTTAACTGGTTTAGCAACGGTGTGTTAACTGGTTTAGGAACGGTGGGTTAACTGGTTTAGGAACGGTGGGTTAACTGGTTTAGGAACGGTGGGTTAACTGGTTTAGGAACGGTGGGTTAACTGGTTTAGGAACGATGGGTTAACTGGTTTAGGAACGGTGGGTTAACTGGTTTAGGAACGGTGGGTTAACTGGTTTAGGAACGGTAGGTTAACTGGTTTAGGAACGGTGGGTTAACTGGTTTAGGAACGGTAGGTTAACTGGTTTAGGAACGGTGGGTTAACTGGTTTAGGAACAGTGGGGGGAGTCCAGCTCTAGGGTACAGTGGGGGGAGTCCAGCTCTAGGGTACAGTGGTGGGGAGTCCAGCTCTAGGGTACAGTGGTGGGGGGAGTCCAGCTCTAGGGTACAGTGGTGGGGAGTCCAGCTCTAGGGTACAGTGGTGGGGAGTCCAGCTCTAGGGTACAGTGGTGGGGAGTCCAGCTCTAGGGTACAGTGGTGGGGAGTCCAGCTCTAGGGTACAGTGGTGGGGAGTCCAGCTCTAGGGTACAGTGGTGGGGAGTCCAGCTCTAGGGTACAGTGTGGGGAGTCCAGCTCTAGGGTACAGTGGTGGGGAGTCCAGCTCTAGGGTACAGTGGTGGGGAGTCCAGCTCTAGGGTACAGTGGTGGGGAGTCCAGCTCTAGGGTACAGTGGTGGGGAGTCCAGCTCTAGGGTACAGTGGTGGGGAGTCCAGCTCTAGGGTACAGTGGTGGGGAGTCCAGCTCTAGGGTACAGTGGTGGGGAGTCCAGCTCTAGGGTACAGTGGTGGGGAGTCCAGCTCTAGGGTACAGTGGTGGGGAGTCCAGCTCTAGGGTACAGTGGTGGGGAGTCCAGCTCTAGGGTACAGTGGTGGGGAGTCCAGCTCTAGGGTACAGTGGTGGGGAGTCCAGCTCTAGGGTACAGTGGTGGGGAGTCCAGCTCTAGGGTACAGTGGTGGGGAGTCCAGCTCTAGGGTACAGTGGTGGGGAGTCCAGCTCTAGGGTACAGTGGTGGGGAGTCCAGCTCTAGGGTACAGTGGTGGGGAGTCCAGCTCTAGGGTACAGTGGTGGGGAGTCCAGCTCTAGGGTACAGTGGTGGGGAGTCCAGCTCTAGGGTACAGTGGTGGGGAGTCCAGCTCTAGGGTACAGTGGTGGGGAGTCCAGCTCTAGGGTACAGTGGTGGGGAGTCCAGCTCTAGGGTACAGTGGTGGGGAGTCCAGCTCTAGGGTACAGTGGTGGGGAGTCCAGCTCTAGGGTACAGTGGTGGGGAGTCCAGCTCTAGGGTACAGTGGTGGGGAGTCCAGCTCTAGGGTACAGTGGTGGGGAGTCCAGCTCTAGGGTACAGTGGTGGGGAGTCCAGCTCTAGGGTACAGTGGTGGGGAGTCCAGCTCTAGGGTACAGTGGTGGGGAGTCCAGCTCTAGGGTACAGTGGTGGGGAGTCCAGCTCTAGGGTACAGTGGTGGGGAGTCCAGCTCTAGGGTACAGTGGTGGGAGTCCAGCTCTAGGGTACAGTGGTGGGGTCCAGCTCTAGGGTACAGTGGTGGGGAGTCCAGCTCTAGGGTACAGTGGTGGGGAGTCCAGCTCTAGGGTACAGTGGTGGGGAGTCCAGCTCTAGGGTACAGTGGTGGGGAGTCCAGCTCTAGGGTACAGTGGTGGGGAGTCCAGCTCTAGGGTACAGTGGTGGGGAGTCCAGCTCTAGGGTACAGTGGTGGGGAGTCCAGCTCTAGGGTACAGTGGTGGGGAGTCCAGCTCTAGGGTACAGTGGTGGGGAGTCCAGCTCTAGGGTACAGTGGTGGGGAGTCCAGCTCTAGGGTGTGGTGGGGAGTCCAGCTCTAGGGTACAGTGGTGGGGAGTCCAGCTCTAGGGTGTGGTGGGGAGTCCAGCTCTAGGGTGTGGGGGGAGTCCAGCTCTAGGGTGGGGTATCCAGCTCTAGGGTGGGTATCCAGCTCTAGGGTGGGGGTATCCAGCTCTAGGGTGGGGGTATCCAGCTCTAGGGTGGGGGGTATCCAGCTCTAGGGTGGGGGTATCCAGCTCTAGGGTGGGGGGGTATCCAGCTCTAGGGTGGGGGTGTCCAGCTCTAGGGTGGGGGTGTCCAGCTCTAGGGTGGGGGGAGTCCAGCTCTAGGGTGGTGGGGAGTCCAGCTCTAGGGTGGTGGGGAGTCCAGCTCTAGGGTGGTGGGGAGTCCAGCTCTAGGGTGGTGGGGAGTCCAGCTCTAGGGTGGTGGGGAGTCCAGCTCTAGGGTGGTGGGGAGTCCAGCTCTAGGGTGGTGGTGGGGAGTCCAGCTCTAGGGTGGGGGTGGGGAGTCCAGCTCTAGGGTGGGGAGTCCAGCTCTAGGGTACAGTGGGGGGTCCAGCTCTAGGGTGGAGAGTCCAGCTCTAGGGTACAGTGGGGGGGGGGGGGGGAGTCCAGCTCTAGGGTACAGTGGTGGGGAGTCCAGCTCTAGGGTACAGTGGGGGGGGAGTCCAGCTCTAGGGTACAGTGGGGGGGAGTCCAGCTCTAGGGTACAGTGGGGGGAGAGTCCAGCTCTAGGGTGGGTATCCAGCTCTAGGGTGGGTATCCAGCTCTAGGGTGGGTATCCAGCTCTAGGGTGGGTATCCAGCTCTAGGGTGGGGGGTATCCAGCTCTAGGGTGGGGGGTATCCAGCTCTAGGGTGGGGGGTATCCAGCTCTAGGGTGGGGGGTGTCCAGCTCTAGGGTGGGGGGTGTCCAGCTCTAGGGTGGTGGGGAGTCCAGCTCTAGGGTGGTGGGGAGTCCAGCTCTAGGGTGGTGGGGAGTCCAGCTCTAGGGTGGTGGGGAGTCCAGCTCTAGGGTGGTGGGGAGTCCAGCTCTAGGGTGGTGGGGAGTCCAGCTCTAGGGTGGTGGGGAGTCCAGCTCTAGGGTGGTGGGGAGTCCAGCTCTAGGGTGGTGGGGAGTCCAGCTCTAGGGTGGTGGGGAGTCCAGCTCTAGGGTGGTGGGGAGTCCAGCTCTAGGGTGGTGGGGAGTCCAGCTCTAGGGTGGTGGGGAGTCCAGCTCTAGGGTGGTGGGGAGTCCAGCTCTAGGGTGGTGGGGAGTCCAGCTCTAGGGTGGTGGGGAGTCCAGCTCTAGGGTGGTGGGGAGTCCAGCTCTAGGGTGGTGGGGAGTCCAGCTCTAGGGTGGTGGGGAGTCCAGCTCTAGGGTGGTGGGGAGTCCAGCTCTAGGGTGGTGGGGAGTCCAGCTCTAGGGTGGTGGGGAGTCCAGCTCTAGGGTGGTGGGGAGTCCAGCTCTAGGGTGGTGGGGAGTCCAGCTCTAGGGTGGTGGGGAGTCCAGCTCTAGGGTGGTGGGGAGTCCAGCTCTAGGGTGGTGGGGAGTCCAGCTCTAGGGTGGTGGGGAGTCCAGCTCTAGGGTGGTGGGGAGTCCAGCTCTAGGGTGGTGGGGAGTCCAGCTCTAGGGTGGTGGGGAGTCCAGCTCTAGGGTGGTGGGGAGTCCAGCTCTAGGGTACAGTGGTGGTGGGGAGTCCAGCTCTAGGGTACAGTGGGGGGGGGAGTCCAGCTCTAGGGTGGGTGTCCAGCTCTAGGGTGGGTGTCCAGCTCTAGGGTGGGTGTCCAGCTCTAGGGTGGGTGGGTATCCAGCTCTAGGGTGGGTATCCAGCTCTAGGGTGGGGGTGTATCCAGCTCTAGGGTGGTGGGGGTGTCCAGCTCTAGGGTGGTGGGGGTGTCCAGCTCTAGGGTGGTGGGGGTGTCCAGCTCTAGGGTGGTGGGGAGTCCAGCTCTAGGGTGGTGGGGAGTCCAGCTCTAGGGTGGGGTGGGGAGTCCAGCTCTAGGGTGGGGTGGGGAGTCCAGCTCTAGGGTGGGGGGAGTCCAGCTCTAGGGTGGGGAGTCCAGCTCTAGGGTACAGTGGGGGGTCCAGCTCTAGGGTGGGGAGTCCAGCTCTAGGGTACAGTGGGGGGGGGGGGTGGGGGGTGGTCCAGCTCTAGGGTACAGTGGTGGGGAGTTTAGCCTAGATGATGAGATTATTTTGGATGAGAGCGAGAATATTGTATTAGTCAAACTGCAGTCGATCATCATGTCACGAGACTCTCTGTTTATTGAAAATCGGCATCAAACTCATAGCGTGCACTTTGAACACCCTGTGAAGTTGATCATCATGTATTTGAATCTGTAGCCTAAGAAACGACATGGCCGTAGTGGGAGGACTGCACACCTTATCATCATGTGACTCCCACATTTGATCTGAGCTTTATCTTGGCCAGGTCGCAGTTGTAAATGAGGACTTCTTCTCAGCTAGCCTACCTGGTTAAATAAAGGTCTTCTCAAGCCTACCTGGTTAAATAAAGGTCTTCAGCTAGCCTACCTGTTTAAATAAAGGTCTTCTCAGCTAGCCTACCTGGTTAAATAAAGGTCTTCTCAGCTAGCCTACCTGGTTAAATAAAGGTCTTCTCAGCTAGCCTACCTGGTTAAATAAAGGTCTTCTCAGCTAGCCTACCTGGTTAAATAAAGGTCTTCTCAGCTAGCCTACCTGGTTAAATAAAGGTCTTCTCAGCTAGCCTACCTGGTTAAATAAAAGTCTTCTCAGCTAGCCTACCTGGTTAAATAAAGGTCTTCTCAGCTAGCCTACCTGGTTAAATAAAGGTCTTCTCAGCTAGCCTACCTGGTTAAATAAAGGTCTTCTCAGCTAGCCTACCTGGTTAAATAAAGGTCAAATATAAATGTCTGTATAAATGTATTTGTGTTTATAGGCGTTTCCACGGCCATCTCGCATAATACATTTAAGGACACACAAAGATCCCACGTAATATGAACATGATTTGTAACGATTTTATAATATTGTACTGAAATGTTGTTAATTTTTTGTATGGTATGGCTTTACTTGCATAAACACTGTGGAACGTGGTCTACGACGGGCCAATATTACTCTGAATCATAAAATCACATTACAGCTACTACTGCCAGTCTGTCACTCACTCCCACACACTTATTGTATTTTGTCTGTTATAAAATGCATTTTAATGTTTAAAAATTGTATTATAATGTATATTACTGCCTTATTTTTGCTGGCTCCAGGAAGAGTAGCTGCTGCCTTGGCAGGACCTAATGGGGATCCATAATAAACCCCAGGAAGAGTAGCTGCTGCCTTGGCAGGAACTAATGGGGATCCATAATAAACCCCAGGAAGAGTAGCTGCTGCCTTGGCAGGAACTAATGGGGATCCATAATAAACCCCAGGAAGAGTAGCTGCTGCCTTGGCAGGAACTAATGGGGATCCATAATAAACCCCAGGAAGAGTAGCTGCTGCCTTGACAGGAACTAATGGGGATCCATAATCAACCCCAGGAAGAGTAGCTGCTGCCTTGGCAGGAACTAATGGGGATCCATAATAAACCCCAGGAAGAGTAGCTGCTGCCTTGGCAGGACCTAATGGGGATCCATAATAAACCCCAGGAAGAGTAGCTGCTGCCTTGGCAGGAACTAATGGGGATCCATAATAAACCCCAGGAAGAGTAGCTGCTGCCTTGGCAGGACCTAATGGGGATCCATAATAAACCCCAGGAAGAGTAGCTGCTGCCTTGGCAGGAACTAATGGGGATCCATAATAAACCCCAGGAAGAGTAGCTGCTGCCTTGGCAGGAACTAATGGGGATCCATAATAAACCCCAGGAAGAGTAGCTGCTGCCTTGGCAGGACCTAATGGGGATCCATAATAAACCCCAGGAAGAGTAGCTGCTGCCTTGACAGGAACTAATGGGGATCCATAATAAATACATGACAGCCTGATTATTATTACTACTCTGAGGAGCTGATATACAGTATCTATAGTGTTCCAGCTACAGGACCGGTCTCCAGTCAACCAAGCTGCTCTATATATCTATATCTATATTGTGTTTCAGCACCAGAAGAGTTGAGCTGTATCATAGGAGAGGTACGCTACAGGACCTGTCTCCAGTCAGTCAAGCTGTTCTATATATCTATATCTATATTGTGTTTCAGCACCAGAAGAGTTGAGCTGTATCATAGGAGAGGTACGCTACAGGACCGGTTTCCAGTCAGCCAAGCTGCTCTATATATCTATATCTATATTGTGTTTCAGCACCAGAAGAGTTGAGCTGTATCATAGGAGAGGTACGCTACAGGACCGGTCTCCAGTCAGCCAAGCTGCTGCGCCAGCTGAAGAGGAGAGACCGCCTCAGTCACAAGCTCCAGAAGAACTATGACATCATCACCGCCTGTCTGCAGGCCGTGTCCCAGAAGAGAAGTAAGGAGACGCGGTGGCGCCCTGTGTAGTGTCGTGCTCCCTATTCCCTGTGTGGTGTCGTGCTCCCTATTCCCTGTGTGGTGTCGTGCTCCCTATTCCCTGTGTGGTGTCGTGCTCCCTATTCCCTGTGTGGTGTCGTGCTCCCTATTCCCTGTGTGGTGTCGTGCTCCCTATTCCCTGTGTGGTGTCGTGCTCCCTATTCCCTGTGTGGTGTCGTGCTCCCTATTCCCTGTGTGGTGTCGTGCTCCCTATTCCCTGTGTGGTGTCGTGCTCCCTATTCCCTGTGTGGTGTCGTGCTCCCTATTCCCTGTGTGGTGTCGTGCTCCCTATTCCCTGTGTGGTGTCGTGCTCCCTATTCCCTGTGTGGTGTCGTCCTCCCTATTCCCTGTGTGGTGTCGTGCTCCCTATTCCCTGTGTGGTGTCGTGCTCCCTATTCCCTGTGTGGTGTCGTGCTCCCTATTCCCTGTGTGGTGTCGTGCTCCCTATTCCCTGTGTGGTGTCGTGCTCCCTATTCCCTGTGTGGTGTCCTGCTCCCTATTCCCTGTGTGGTGTCGTGCTCCCTATTCCCTGTGTGGTGTCGTGCTCCCTATTCCCTGTGTGGTGTCGTGCTCCCTATTCCCTGTGTTAGTTTAGACAGTAGCCAATAGGCTTTGCCCTTACAGTGTTGGACAGTAGCCAATAGGCTGTACCCTTAGTTTCAGTAGCCAATAGGCTGTGCCCTTACAGTGTTAGACAGTAGCCAATAGGCTGTACCCTTACAATTTTAGACAGTAGCCAATAGGCTGTACCCTTACAGTTTTAGACAGCAGCCAATAGGCTGTACCCTTACAGTTGTAGACCGTAGCCAATAGGCTGTGCCCTTACAGTTTTAGACAGTAGCCAATAGGCTGTGCCCTTACAGTTTTAGACAGTAGCCAATAGGCTGTGCCCTTACAGTGTTATACAGTAGCCAATAGGCTGTACCCTTACCATTTAGACAGTAGCCAATAGGCTGTGCCCTTAGTTTCAGTAGCCAATAGGCTGTGCCCTTAGTTTCAGTAGCCAATAGGCTGTGCCCTTAGTTTCAGTAGCCAATAGGCTGTGCCCTTACAGTTTTAGACAGTAGCCAATAGGCTGTGCTCTTACAGTTTTAGACAGTAGCCAATAGGCTGTGCCCTTACAGTTTTAGACAGTAGCCAATAGGCTGTACATTTACAGTTTCAGTAGCCAATAGGCTGTACCCTTACAGTTTCAGTAGCCTATAGGCTGTACCCTGACAGTTTTAGACAGTAGCCAATAGGCTGTGCCCTTACAGTTTTAGACAGTAGCCAATAGGCTGTACATTTACAGTTTCAGTAGCCAATAGGCTGTACCCTTACAGTTTCAGTAGCCAATAGGCTGTACCCTTACAGATTCAGTAGCCAATAGGCTGTGCCCTTACAGTTTTAGACAGTAGCCAATAGGCTGTGCCCTTACAGTGTTAGACATTAGCCAATAGGCTGTACCCTTACCGTTTAGACAGTAGCCAATAGGCTGTACCCTTACAGTTTTAGACAGTAGCCAATAGGCTATGCCCTTAGTTTCAGTAGCCAATAGGCTGTGCCCTTACAGTTGTAGACAGTAGCCAATAGGCTTTGCCCTTAGTTTCAGTAGCCAATAGGCTGTGCCCTTACAGTTTTAGACAGTAGCCAATAGGCTGTGCCCTTACCGTTGTAGACAGTAGCCAATAGGCTGTGCCCTTACAGTTGTAGACAGTAGCCAATAGGCTGTGCCCTTAGTTTTAGACAGTAGCCAATAGGCTGTGCCCTTACAGTTTTAGACAGTAGCCAATAGGCTGTGCCCTTACAGTTTCAGTAGCCAATAGGCTGTGCCCTTAGTTTTAGACAGTAGCCAATAGGCTGTGCCCTTACAGTTTCAGTAGCCAATAGGCTGTACCCTTACAGTTTCAGTAGCCAATAGGCTGTGCCCTTAGTTTTAGACAGTAGCCAATAGGCTGTACCATTACAGATTCAGTAGCCAATAGGCTGTGCCCTTACAGTTTTAGACAGTAGCCAATAGGCTGTGCTCTTACAGTTTTAGACAGTAGCCAATAGGCTGTGCCCTTACAGTTTTAGACAGTAGCCAATAGGCTGTACATTTACAGTTTCAGTAGCCTATAGGCTGTACCCTGACAGTTTTAGACAGTAGCCAATAGGCTGTACCCTTAGTTTCAGTAGCCAATAGGCTGTGCCCTTACAGTGTTAGACATTAGCCAATAGGCTGTACCCTTACCGTTTAGACAGTAGCCAATAGGCTGTACCCTTACAGTTTTAAACAGTAGCCAATAGGCTATGCCCTTAGTTTCAGTAGCCAATAGGCTGTGCCCTTACAGTTTTAGACAATAGCCAATAGGCTGTGCCCTTACCGTTGTAGACAGTAGCCAATAGGCTGTGCCCTTACCGTTGTAGACAGTAGCCAATAGGCTGTGCCCTTACAGTTGTAGACAGTAGCCAATAGGCTGTGCCCTTACAGTTGTAGACAGTAGCCAATAGGCTGTGCCCTTAGTTTTAGACAGTAGCCAATAGGCTGTGCCCTTACAGTTTTAGACAGTAGCCAATAGGCTGTACCCTTACAGTTTCAGTAGCCAATAGGCTGTGCCCTTAGTTTTAGACAGTAGCCAATAGGCTGTACCCTTACAGTTTCAGTAGCCAATAGGCTGTTCAGTAGCCAATAGGTTATTGTGGCTATTTGAGCATAATGTAGTCCTACCAACAAAACCAATGGAACAAATCCCATAACATTTTCACATGGCAATAGCTTCTGATTTCTATGGCCTACAGTAGTCTATGTGGTGTTCAATTCAGGCCTTCATTGCATGAGCTTGACATTAATGATAGATTTTACTTGATCTTTAACACCATGGGTCTGTGAATTGTATTGTGTTGTATGACGCGAGAAACCACGTTACAAAATTAAATGTATTGTTATTACCATGCAGTAAAGTAGACGACATTGTAGGCTACACTTCCGCCTATTGGCTTATTTGCATATTCAAGCCTGTCTCAAAATACAACACTGCCCCTTTAAGACATACGCTTGTTTACGTCGACTGTCTTTTCAGACTGCTTGAAATGTAGCCGACGCGTGTTTTGGAAGCAGTAACTCCCCATTGCTGATACTTATCTATACTTGGGCTAATAACTCGCAAACTAACAAAGAATATCGACGATAGTGCACTGGTCTGAATAGCGCATTCACTCGCTGGTGATGGGTAGACCGCTGATGGACAATCCCCACCAATAGAGTTGCGCTCTGGCTCTGCCTACAAAAACATCACAGATTCAATCTAGCGAAGTTACATTTGTTTAGGTTTGTTTCATTGAAAAGGGCCTGATTTTATTATGTTGATTTGATCACAGAAAAAATGGTTGATCTGCAAAACTGATGGAGTGAATTTCCGTCTCTTGCGTCTCTGCGTGCAGCATGGCGTTAAACCAGCAGTCCAGGAGGAAGTGCGCAGCCGCATTGTCGCCTACCACACACAATACGCCATAATGTCAGCGGGATTATGCTTTTTAAATGTTTTACAAATTACTTAATGAAAAGCTTAAATGTCTTGTCATAAGTATTCGATCCCTTTGTTATGACAAGCCTAAATGAGTTCCCCCCTTCAGTTGGTGATGTCATTGTCTTCAGGGTGGATGGATGTTCCCCCCTTCAGTTGGTGATGTCATTGTCTTCAGTTGGTGTTGGTGATGTCATTGTCTTCAGGGTGGATGGATGTTCCCCCCTTCAGTTGGTGATGTCATTGTCTTCAGGGTGGATGGATGTTCCCCCCTTCAGTTGGTGATGTCATTGTCTTCAGGGTGGATGGATGTTCCCCCCTTCAGTTGGTGATGTCATTGTCTTCAGGGTGGATGGATGTTCCCCCCTTCAGTTGGTGATGTCATTGTCTTCAGGGTGGATGGATGTTCCCCCCTTCAGGATTGTGGATGTTTCCCCCTTCAGTTGGTGATGTCATTGTCTTCAGGGTGGATGGATGTTCCCCCCCCCTTCAGTTGGTGATGTCATTGTCTTCAGGGTGGATGGATGTTCCCCCCTTCAGTTGGTGATGTCATTGTCTTCAGGGTGGATGGATGTTCCCCCCCCTTCAGTTGGTGATGTCATTGTCTTCAGGGTGGATGGATGTTCCCCCCCCCCTTCAGTTGGTGATGTCATTGTCTTCAGGGAGGATGGATGTTTGCCCCCTTCAGTTGGTGATGTCATTGTCTTCAGGGTGGATGGATGTCCCCCCCTTCAGTTGGTGATGTCATTGTCTTCAGGGTGGATGGATGTCCCCCCCTTCAGTTGGTGATGTCATTGTCTTCAGGGTGGATGGATGTCCCCCCTTCAGTTGGTGATGTCATTGTCTTCAGGGTGGATGGATGTTCCCCCCTTCAGTTGGTGATGTCATTGTCTTCAGGGTGGATGGATGTTCCCCCCTTCAGTTGGTGATGTCATTGTCTTCAGGGTGGATGGATGTTCCCCCTTCAGTTGGTGATGTCATTGTCTTCAGGGTGGATGGATGTTCCCCCCCTTCAGTTGGTGATGTCATTGTCTTCAGGGTGGATGGATGTTTGCCCCCCTTCAGTTGGTGATGTCATTGTCTTCAGGGTGGATGGATGTTCCCCTCAGTTGGTGATGTCATTGTCTTGGGTGGATGGATGTTCCCCCAGTTGGTGATGTCAGTCTTCAGGGTGGATGTTTGCCCAGGGTGTCCTTCAGGGTGGATGGATGTTTCCCCCTTCAGTTGGTGATGTCATTGTCTTCAGGGTGGATGGATGTCCCCCTTCAGTTGGTGATGTCATTGTCTTCAGGGTCGCCCCCTTCAGTTGGTGATGTCATTGTCTTCAGGGTGGATGGATGTTCCCCCCTTCAGTTGGTGATGGTCTTCATGGATGTTCCCCCCCTTCAGTTGGTGATGTCATTGTCTTCAGGGTGGATGGATGTTTGCCCCCCCCCTTCAGTTGGTGATGTCATTGTCTTCAGGGTGGATGGATGTTTGTCCCCCCCCCTTCAGTTGGTGATGTCATTGTCTTCAGGGTGGATGGATGTTTGCCCCCCCCTTCAGTTGGTGATGTCATTGTCTTCAGGGTGGATGGATGTTTGCCCCCCTTCAGTTGGTGATGTCATTGTCTTCAGGGTGGATGGATGTTCCCCCCTTCAGTTGGTGATGTCATTGTCTTCAGGGAGGATGGATGTTCCCCCCTTCAGTTGGTGATGTCATTGTCTTCAGGGTGGATGGATGTGATGTCCCCCCCTTCAGTTGGTGATGTCATTGTCTTCAGGGAGGATGGATGTTCCCCCCTTCAGTTGGTGATGTCATTGTCTTCAGGGAGGATGGATGTTTGCCCCCCCTTCAGTTGGTGATGTCATTGTCTTCAGGGTGGATGGATGTTTGCCCCCCTTCAGTTGGTGATGTCATTGTCTTCAGGGAGGATGGATGTTTGCCCCCCCTTCAGTTGGTGATGTCATTGTCTTCAGGGTGATGGATGTTTCCCCCCCTTCAGTTGGTGATGTCATTGTCTTCAGGGAGGATGGATGTTTGTCCCCCCTTCAGTTGGTGATGTCATTGTCTTCAGGGTGGATGGATGTTTGCCCCCCTTCAGTTGGTGATGTCATTGTCTTCAGGGTGGATGGATGTTTGCCCCCTTCCCTTCAGTTGGTGATGTCATTGTCTTCAGGGTGGATGGATGTTTGTCCCCTTCAGTTGGTGATGTCATTGTCTTCAGGGTGGATGGATGTCCCCCCTTCAGTTGGTGATGTCATTGTCTTCAGGGTGGATGGATGTTCCCCCCTTCAGTTGGTGATGTCATTGTCTTCAGGGTGGATGGATGTTCCCCCCTTCAGTTGGTGATGTCATTGTCTTCAGGGTGGATGGATGTTTGCCCCCCCCCCTTCAGTTGGTGATGTCATTGTCTTCAGGGTGGATGGATGTTCCCCCCTTCAGTTGGTGATGTCATTGTCTTCAGGGTGGATGGATGTTCCCCCCCTTCAGTTGGTGATGTCATTGTCTTCAGGGGATGGATGGATGTTCCCCCCCCTTCAGTTGGTGATGTCATTGTCTTCAGGGTGGATGGATGTTTGCCCCCCTTCAGTTGGTGATGTCATTGTCTTCAGGGTGATGATGGATGTGGATGGATGTTCCCCCCTTCAGTTGGTGATGTCATTGTCTTCAGGGTGGATGGATGTTTGCCCCCCCCCTTCAGTTGGTGATGTCATTGTCTTCAGGGTGGATGGATGTTTGCCCCTTCAGTTGGTGATGTCATTGTCTTCAGGGTGGATGGATGTTTGCCCCCCTTCAGTTGGTGATGTCATTGTCTTCAGGGTGGATGGATGTTTGCCCCCCTTCAGTTGGTGATGTCATTGTCTTCAGGGTGGATGGATGTTTGCCCCCCCCTTCAGTTGGTGATGTCATTGTCTTCAGGGTGGATGGATGTTTGCCCCCCTTCAGTTGGTGATGTCATTGTCTTCAGGGTGGATGGATGTTTGCCCCCCTTCAGTTGGTGATGTCATTGTCTTCAGGGTGGATGGATGTTCCCCCCCTTCAGTTGGTGATGTCATTGTCTTCAGGGTGGATGGATGTTCCCCCCTTCAGTTGGTGATGTCATTGTCTTCAGGGTGGATGGATGTTCCCCCCCTTCAGTTGGTGATGTCATTGTCTTCAGGGTGGATGGATGTTTGCCCCCCTTCAGTTGGTGATGTCATTGTCTTCAGGGTGTGATGGATGTTTGCCCCCCTTCAGTTGGTGATGTCATTGTCTTCAGGGTGGATGGATGTTTGCCCCCCTTCAGTTGGTGATGTCATTGTCTTCAGGGTGGATGGATGTTTGCCCCCCTTCAGTTGGTGATGTCATTGTCTTCAGGGTGGATGGATGTTTGTCCCCCCCTTCAGTTGGTGATGTCATTGTCTTCAGGGTGGATGGATGTTTGCCCCCTTCAGTTGGTGATGTCATTGTCTTCAGGGTGGATGGATGTTTGCCCCCCTTCAGTTGGTGATGTCATTGTCTTCAGGGTGGATGGATGTTTGCCCCCCTTCAGTTGGTGATGTCATTGTCTTCAGGGTGGATGGATGTTTGCCCCCCTTCAGTTGGTGATGTCATTGTCTTCAGGGAGGATGGATGTTTGCCCCCCCTTCAGTTGGTGATGTCATTGTCTTCAGGGAGGATGGATGTTTGCCCCCCTTCAGTTGGTGATGTCATTGTCTTCAGGGAGGATGGATGTTTCAGTTGGTGATGTCCCCCCCCTTCAGTTGGTGATGTCATTGTCTTCAGGGTGGATGGATGTTTGCCCCCCTTCAGTTGGTGATGTCATTGTCTTCAGGGTGGATGGATGTTTGTCCCCCCCCCTTCAGTTGGTGATGTCATTGTCTTCAGGGTGGATGGATGTTTGCCCCCCTTCAGTTGGTGATGTCATTGTCTTCAGGGTGGATGGATGTTTGCCCCCCTTCAGTTGGTGATGTCATTGTCTTCAGGGTGGATGGATGTTTGCCCCCCCTTCAGTTGGTGATGTCATTGTCTTCAGGGTGGATGGATGTTTGCCCCCCAGTTGGTGATGTCATTGTCTTCAGGGTGGATGGATGTTCCCCCTTTCAGTTGGTGATGTCATTGTCTTCAGGGTGGATGGATGTTTGCCCCCCTTCAGTTGGTGATGTCATTGTCTTCAGGGTGGATGGATGGATGTCCCCCCCCCCCTTCAGTTGGTGATGTCATTGTCTTCAGGGTGGATGGATGTTTGCCCCCCTTCAGTTGGTGATGTCATTGTCTTCAGGGAGGATGGATGGATTGTTTGCCCCCCTTCAGTTGGTGATGTCATTGTCTTCAGGGTGGATGGATGTTTGCCCCCCTTCAGTTGGTGATGTCATTGTCGTCAGGGTGGATGGATGTTGGCTGTGCAGGTTTGCTCTTATTAACCTGGAAGTGGTATGGGTGTTTCCCCCAGAGAGCTGAGTAGACTAGCATGTTCCACGTCTCAGCACCATATTTAACCTACCATCACCATTCCTCAATATCCTGCCCAGTGCCCCCACCCAGACGGGGATCTAAGTCTGCTTGGATTGGTTGTTTTCACACAGTACTTTCCAGCAGGGCTCCATGATCTACAGTAGATGTGGAACTGTAGACAAGCAAGTGCAGGATCTGTACATCTGGTTACTCCATTCTTACAGCTCACTTTTCTACATGTCCTTCTCTGTTTGATCAACATGCAGCATGGCACCTACCATGGAGGTATAGTGTATGTAGTAACAGGGATCAACATGACACCTACCATGGAGGTAAAGTCTATGTAGTAACAGGGATCAACATGCAGCATGGCGGCGCCTACCATGGAGGTCAAAACTGTTCGCTGCTCTGGCCCCCCAATGGTGGAACAAACTCCCTCACAACGCCAGGACAGCGGAGTCAATCACCACCTTCCGGAGACACCTGAAACCCCACCTCTTTAAGGAATACCTAGGATAGGATAAAGTAATCCTTCTCACCCCCCCCCTTAAAAGATTTAGATGCACTATTGTAAAGTGGCTGTTCCACTGGATGTCATAAGGTGAATGCACCAATTTGTAAGTCGCTCTGGATAAGAGCGTCTGCTAAATGACTTAAATGTAAATGTAATGTAAATGTAAAATGGAGGTAAAGTCTATGTAGTAACAGGGATCAACATGGCACCTACCATGGAGGTAAAGTGTATGTAGTAACAGGGATCAACATGACACCTACCATGGAGGTAAAGTCTATGTAGTAACAGGGATCAGCATGCAGCATGACACCTACCATGGAGGTAAAGTCTATGTAGTAACAGGGATCAACATGGCACCTACCATGGAGGTAAAGTGTATGTAGTAACAGGGATCAACATGGCACCTACCATGGAGGTAAAGTCTATGTAGTAACAGGGATCAACATGGCACCTACCATGGAGGTAAAGTGTATGTAGTAACAGTGTAAAGTGGGACTTGTCTTCTCACAGGACCAGCAGCATGTTACAGTACCTCTACCTGAAGTCATCTGGCTGAGACATGCCTTGTTATCTAGTGATGTAGCAGCGATGACTGTCTCTCCATTCACAATGGCTCTCTTTTTGGGGTTGTTGCTCTGCCGAGCTTCCCCTCTCCACCCCTCCCTTCACATTACTTCATCACGGCTTTCTTCTCCTCCTGCCACCATACCGCATCCATCCCTCCCTCCCTGTGACGCTGGGTAGGGGTGTATACCGGGGCAGCAGCTCCTGAGACCGCTGCAGAGCCGCATCTCCTCCTTATGGTTAGAGGGACAACTGATCATCGATTAAGACAGATCTATATCTTCTAGCAACTCTTGAATCAATGTTTTAAAGGCATAATTGCGCGCGATTTGCTCCTGGATGGATCGGACATCAAGGCCATTTCTTGTGTGCGCGAGACTGTTGACAGTTCTTGGGTTGGACCGGAGACGGAAAGATCAATGTGATTGATCAACCTCTCTGCTCCGTGGAAGACGTCGGGCTGTCGTGGAGCAGCTGGGTAACGGGATTCGCGTGGGACGGAGGGAATAAGGGACATTTTTAGATTGATGCAGCGCACAAAGGGGAATAAACATTAATGTAGTTTACCGACAATTACTTTTAGGCTCCACGGTGCGTGTTTCGATTTGATTGGGAAATGAAGCAGGCCCGGTTTAACGCGGGGAGGAGGGCTCGGTCTGGGCCGTGTGTGTTGCGGCAGGGTTCGAGCGGTGTCGGTAACATCATCAGTAACGTCCTGAAGAAAAGGAACGGAATCTCCCGGAGAGCGCCCCGTCTGCTCTGCACGCTCGAGCCAGGTGACCGAACGGAGCCTGTTCAGCTCCGGCCTGATTGATACTCTGTTTGTTTCTGTCTCAGGGGAGGAGCGCTGTGGTCTTGTCTGTACAGAATAACATGTCACTGCTAGTTGTGGAGGCGTCATGGGGGTTGTTCATTCATTGTGGTTCTGAAATCATGCCGATAGTTTACAAGGCGTTTCATTCATGTGATTCCCCGTCAACCTTGTGTTAGGGCTGATAGGACTGATATAACTAAAGCCCTGTAGTTGAATTCCTTCATGTCGTCTTGTATTGGATGCTGCTGTCCGATGTAGCCTAGCTACATGTAGCCTAGCCCATAGGTCTAGTCATATCTATCTCTAGGAGGAGGGTGTAATGTAAACACAGTGTCGGGGGCGACTCTGGTGGCCAGCAGCTGACCAGCTATAGAAGACCTGACCAGATCTCAACATGGAGGAAACAGACAGCGCTCAGAGAGACCCAGGTTGGAGCTGTACTCTAAACGGTATAAAAGGTTAGTGTAGTTGGGGAGCGTTAGAGAGACCGGTATGAGCTGGTAGTATGAAGCCGTGCAGAGCGGGGCAAATGGCGGCTGTGTGGTCGCTGGCTGGCCGCCAGACAGGTTAGGGCTGGAGGAACGGGTTCAGTCTGAATCATTCTCTTTCCCGTGTGTTTCATTTAAGCATGCTCTGATCTGGGTTATAGTTTCGTTACTTCCGTTGTGTGAGTTTCAGAGCGTCAGGTTGTGGTAGTTAAGACCTGTTGTAGTGTAACTCGAGAGCGAAACCGGAAATGGATTCAGCACCACAGTGGCGGACAGCAACATCTAATAAAACACAACCAGGGGCGAATTCGTCATGGAAACGTTTACCGTTTAAGAACCAAACGGAGCAAAACGATAGTTTTTATTGGACAAATCCGGGTAGATGCCACCCTGTTTTAGTTATGTTTGCTCCCGTTTTAAGAAGCGTTTTGCACCCGAATTGGCTTAATGAATAGCCCCAGAGAGCCTAGACCTCACAGCTGTTCGGTGGTGCTGAAAAACAGATTAAGAGTAAATCATTGGAAGAACGCAAAGTCATTGTCACTAATATATTTCCACATCGCCATGTTTCATTACATGTGATTTGTTTAGCCCAGGTGCACACGGATAGCAGTGACGTCATTACATGTGATTTGTTTAGCCCAGGTGCACACGGATAGCAGTGACGTCATTACATGTGATTTGTTTAGCCCAGGTGCACACGGATAGCAGTGACGTCACTACATGTGGTTTGTTTAGCCCAGGTGCGCACGGATAGCAGTGACGTCATTAGTAATGGACGTGCTTATTTTCCTCCCCGCCATGTCACTGTACTTAGACTGATGATAGTATGTACCTGATTAGTCAGTAGGCCTCGTCAGAGAGCGTGTGTGTGGTGACTGACCGTTCTGCTATTGTGGAGTTCTTCAGTCTGTACGTTGTTCTCTGTAGGAGTGGACACCAGGTTAAAGTTCACCATCGAACCTTCTCTGGGCAAGAACGGCTTCCAACAGGTCAGTATGGTCGTGTCCCATCTTTAGCCCAGTTTCAGGTGTCTGTGTATCACATTTATGGGAATCTGATCTGTGGGAATCTGATCTGTGGGAATCTGATCTGTGGGAATCTGATCTGTGTGTTCTCTCTCTCCCCAGTGGTATGATGCTCTGAAGGCTGTGGTCAGACTTCCTACAGGCATCCCTAAAGAGTGGAGGAAGAGGGTACGTCATAGTAGTGCTACTGATATAACAGATGTGATAGTTCCTCCCATCTCTCTAGTGGTGTTTATTCTGACTGGCCAGCCAGCGGTCCCAGTTGATTGGTGTTTATTCTGACTGTCCAGGGTCCCAGTTGATTGGTGTTTATTCTGACTGGCCAGCCAGAGGTCCCAGTTGATTGGTGTTTATTCTGACTGGCCAGCCAGAGGTCCCAGTTGATTGGTGTTTATTCTGACTGGCCAGCCAGAGGTCCCAGTTGATTGGTGTTTATTCTGACTGGCCAGCCAGAGGTCCCATCAGATGTGCAGGACAAGCAGTATTTTGATGGCTGTAGATTTGTCTGTTACCATGGAAATTGATTGGTGTTTATTCATGGCCAGCCAGAGGTCCCAGGAGACTCTTTACTGTGTCTGGCCAGCCAGGACTCTTTACTGTGTCTCTATTTTGATGGCTGTAGATTTGTCTGTTACCATGGAAATACCTGTGCATGAGCCAGGTGGAGACTCTTTACTGTGTCTCTACTCTGTCAGGACTCTTTACTGTGTCTCTACTCTGTCAGGACTCTTTACTGTGTCTCTACTCTGTCAGGACTCTTTACTGTATGTCTCTTCTCTGTCAGGACTCTTTACTGTGTCTCTCCTCTGTCAGGACTCTTTACTGTGTGTCTCTCCTCTGTCAGGACTCTTTACTGTGTCTCTCCTCTGTCAGGACTCTTTACTGTGTGTCTCCTCTGTCAGGACTCTTTACTGTGTGTCTCCTCTGTCAGGACTCTTTACTGTGTGTCTCTCCTCTGTCAGGACTCTTTACTGTGTGTCTCTCCTCTGTCAGGACTCTTTACTGTGTGTCTCTCCTCTGTCAGGACTCTTTACTGTGTGTCTCTCCTCTGTCAGGACTCTTTACTGTGTCTCTCTCCTCTGTCAGGACTCTTTACTGTGTCTCTCTCCTCTGTCAGGACTCTTTACTGTGTCTCTCTCCTCTGTCAGGACTCTTTACTGTGTGTCTCTCCTCTGTCAGGACTCTTTACTGTGTGTCTCTCCTCTGTCAGGACTCTTTACTGTGTGTCTCTCCTCTGTCAGACATTTACATTTACATTTAAGTCATTTAGCAGACGCTCTTATCCAGAGCGACTTACAAATTGGGCAGGACTCTTTACTGTGTGTCTCTCCTCTGTCAGGACTCTTTACTGTGTGTCTCTCCTCTGTCAGGACTCTTTACTGTGTCTCTCCTCTGTCAGGACTCTCTACTGTGTGTCTCTCCTCTGTCAGGACTCTTTACTGTCTCTCCTCTGTCAGGACTCTTTACTGTGCGTCTCTCCTCTGTCAGGACTCTTTACTGTGCGTCTCTCCTCTGTCAGGACTCTTTACTGTGCGTCTCTCCTCTGTCAGGACTCTTTACTGTGCGTCTCTCCTCTGTCAGGACTCTTTACTGTGCGTCTCTCCTCTGTCAGGACTCTTTACTGTGCGTCTCTCCTCTGTCAGGACTCTTTACTGTGCGTCTCTCCTCTGTCAGGACTCTTTACTGTGCGTCTCTCCTCTGTCAGGACTCTTTACTGTGCGTCTCTCCTCTGTCAGGACTCTTTACTGTGCGTCTCTCCTCTGTCAGGACTCTTTACTGTGCGTCTCTCCTCTGTCAGGACTCTTTACTGTGCGTCTCTCCTCTGTCAGGACTCTTTACTGTGCGTCTCTCCTCTGTCAGGACTCTTTACTGTGTGTCTCTCCTCTGTCAGGACTCTTTACTGTGTGTCGTCTAAGCACTAGTGTGTACAGTATAACTGTATATGAATACTATGTGTTCTCCAGGTATGGCTGACTCTAGCTGATCAGTACCTCCACAGTATCTCTATCGACTGGGACAAAACTCTGCGCTTCGCTTTCAACGAACGCAGTAACCCTGACGATGACTCACTGGGCATCCAGATTGTTAAGGTAACACCCAGACTGATGTTTGTGTAGCAGGATATTTGTACATGGAATGCATCATGGAAAACAACAGCTGTTCCCTCCTTCCCTTGTTCAGAGAGAACCATGAATTCGCAGGACAAGGTCCATACCCCTCTCCTTTCTCCTTCCTTTCTCTCTCCTTCCTCTCTCTCTCCTTCCTCTCTCTCCTCCTCCTCTCTCTCTCCTTCCTCTCTCTCTCCTTCCTTCTCTCTCTCCTTCCTTTCTCTCTCCTTCCTCTCTCTCTCTTCCTTCCTCTCTCTCCTTCCTCTCTCTCTCTTCCTTCCTCTCTCTCTCCTTCCTCTCTCTCTCCTTCCTTTCTCTCTCCTTCCTTTCTCTCTCCTTCCTTTCTCTCTCCTTCCTTTCTCTCTCCTTCCTTTCTCTCTCCTTCCTTTCTCTCTCCTCTTCCTCTCTCTCTCCTTCCTCTCCTCCTTTCTCTCTCTCCTTCCTTTCTCTCTCTCCTTCCTTTCTCTCTCTCCTTCCTCTTTCTCTCTCCTTCCTTTCTCTCTCTCCTTCCTTTCTCTCTCTCTCCTTCCTTCTCTCTCTCCTTCCTTTCTCTCTCTCTTCCTTTCTCTCTCTCCTTCCTTTCTCTCTCTCCTTCCTTTCTCTCTCTCCTTCCTTTCTCTCTCTCCTTCCTTTCTCTCTCTCCTTCCTTTCTCTCTCTCCTTCCTTTCTCTCTCTCCTTCCTTTCTCTCTCTCCTTCCTTTCTCTCTCTCCTTCCTTTCTCTCTCTCCTTCCTTTTCTCTCTCTCCTTCCTTTCTCTCTCTCCTTCCTTCTCTCTCTCTCCTTCCTCTTCTCTCTCTCCTCCTCCTTTCTCTCTCTTCCTTCCTCTCCTCTCTCTCTCTCCTTCCTCTCTCTCTCTCCTTCCTTCTCTCTCTCTCCTTCCTCTTCCTCTCTCTCTTCCTTCTCTCTCTCTCTCTCCTTCCTTTCTCTCTCCTTCCTTTCTCCTCTCCTTCTCTCTCTCTCCTTCCTTTCTCTCTCCTTCCTTTCTCTCTCCTTCCTCTCTCTCTCCTTCCTTTCTCTCTCCTTCCTTTCTCTCTCCTTCCTTTCTTCTCTCTCCTTCCTTTCTCTCTCCTTCCTTTCTCTCTCCTTCCTTTCTCTCTCTCTTCCTTTCTCTCTCTCTCCTTCCTTTCTCTCTCTCCTTCCTTTCTCTCTCTCTCTTCCTTTCTCTCTCTCTCCTTCCTTTCTCTCTCTCCTTCCTTTCTCTCTCTCTTCCTTTCTCTCTCTCTCTCCTTCCTTTCTCTCTCTCCTTCCTTTCTCTCTCTCTCTCCTTCCTTTCTCTCTCTCTCCTTCCTCTCTCTCTCCTTCCTCTCTCTCCTTCCTCTCTCTCTCTCTCCTTCCTCTCTCTCTCTCTCTCTTCCTCTCTCTCTCTCTCTCTCTCTCTCCTTTCTCTCCTCTCTCTCTCTCTCCTTCCTCTCTCTCTCTCTCCTTCCTCTCTCTCTCTCTCCTTCCTCTCTCTCTCTCTCTCCTTCCTCTCTCTCTCTCTCTCCTTCCTCTCGCTCTCTCTCTCTCCTTCCTCTCGCTCTCTCTCTCTCCTTCCTCTCGCTCTCTCGCTCTCTCTCTCCCTCTCGCTCTCTCTCTCTCTCTCTCTCCTCCCTCTCGCTCTCTCTCTCTCTCTCCTTCCTCTCGCTCTCTCTCTCTCTCTCCTTCCTCTCGCTCTCTCTCTCTCTCTCCTTCCTCTCGCTCTCTCTCTCTCTCCTTCCTCTCGCTCTCTCTCTCTCTCCTTCCTCTCTCTCTCTCTCTCTCTCTCTCTCTCTCTCTCCTTCCTCTCTCTCTCTCTCTCTCTCTCTCTCTCTCTCTCTCTCTCTCTCTCTCTCTCTCTCTCTCTCTCTCTTCCTTCCTCTCTCTCTCTCTCTCTCTCTCTCTCTCTCTCTCCTCCTCTCTCGCTCTCTCTCTCTCCTCTCTCTCTCTCTCTCTCCTTCCTCTCTCTCTCTCTCTCCTCTCTCTCTCTCTCTCTTCCTCTCTCTCTCTCTCTCTCTCTCTCTCTCTCTCTCTTCCTCTCTCTCTTCTCTCTCTCCTCTCTCTCTCTCTCTCTCTCTCTCTCCTTCCTCTCGCTCTCTCCTCTCTCTCTCTTCCTCTCTCCTTCCTCTCTCTCTCTCTCTCCTTCCTCTCTCTCTCTCTCTCTCTCCTCTCTCTCTCTCTCTCTCTCTTCCTCTCTCTCTCTCTCTCTCTCTCTCCTTCCTCTCTCTCTCTCTCTCTCTCCTCCTCTCCTTCTCTCTCTCTCTCTCTCTCTCTCTCTCTTCCTCTCTCTCTCTCTCTCTCTCCTTCCTCTCTCTCTCTCTCTCTCCTCTCTCTCTCTCTCTCTCTCTCTCTCTCCTTCCTCTCTCTCTCTCTCTCTCTCTCCTTCCTCTCTCTCTCTCTCTCTCTTCCTCTCTCTCTCTCTCTCTCTCCTTCCTCTCTCTCTCTCTCTCTCTTCCTCTCTCTCTCTCTCTCTCTCTCTCTCTCTCTCTCTCTCTCTCTCTCTCTCTCTCTCTCTCTCTCTCTCTCTCCTTCCTCTCTCTCTCTCTCCTCCTTCCTCTCTCTCTCTCCTTTCTCTCTCTTCCTCTCTCTCTCCTTCCTCTTTCTCTCTCTCTCTTCCTTTCTCTCTCTCTCTCCTTTCTCTCTCTCTCCTTTCTCTCTCTCTCTCTCTCTCTCTCTCTCTCTCTCTCTCTCTCTCTCTCTCTCTCTCTCTCTCTCTCTCTCTCTCTCTCTCTCTCTCTCTCTCTCTCTCTCTCTCTCTCTCTCTCTCTCTCTCCTTCCTCTCTCTCTCTCTCTCTCCTCCTCTCTCTCCTTCCTTTCTCTCTCCTCTCTCTCTCTCTCTTTCTCTCTCTCTCTCCTTCCTTTCTCTCTCTCTCTCTCTCCTTTCTCTCTCTCTCTCTCTCTCTTTCTCTCTCTCTCTCTCTCTTCTCTCTCTCTCTCTCCTTTCTCTCTCTCTCTCCTTTCTCTCTCTCTCTCTCCTTTCTCTCTCTCTCTCCTTTCTCTCTCTCTCTCCTTCCTTTCTCTCTCTCTCTCCTTCCTGTCTCTCTCTCTCTCCTTCCTGTCTCTCTCTCTCTCTCTTCCTGTCTCTCTCTCTCTCTCCTTCCTGTCTCTCTCTCTCTCCTTCCTGTCTCTCTCTCTCTCTCCTTCCTGTCTCGCTCTCTCTCTCTCCTTCCTGTCTCGCTCTCTCTCTCTCCTTCCTGTCTCGCTCTCTCCTTCCTTTCTCTCTCTCTCTCTCTCCTTCCTTTCTCTCTCTCTCTCTCTCCTTCCTGTCTCTCTCTCTCTCTCTCCTTCCTGTCTCTCTCTCTCTCTCTCCTTCCTGTCTCTCTCTCTCTCTCTCTTCCTGTCTCTCTCTCTCTCTCTTTCCTGTCTCTCTCTCTCTCTCTCCTTCCTGTCTCTCTCTCTCTCTCCTTCCTGTCTCTCTCTCTCTCTCCTTCCTGTCTCTCTCTCTCTCTCCTTCCTGTCTCTCTCTCTCTCTCCTTCCTGTCTCTCTCTCTCTCTCCTTCCTGTCTCTCTCTCTCTCTCCTTCCTGTCTCTCTCTCTCTCTCCTTCCTGTCTCTCTCTCTCTCTCCTTCCTGTCTCTCTCTCTCTCTCCTTCCTGTCTCTCTCTCTCTCTCCTTCCTGTCTCTCTCTCTCTCTCCTTCCTGTCTCTCTCTCTCTCTCCTTCCTGTCTCTCTCTCCCTGTACAACTGTTGTGTTATATCATTAAATGCAGTCCTCTGGTTTGGCTGAATACAGTCTTGTTATTTCATGCAGTCCCCTGGTATGGATGAATACAGTCTTGTTATTTCATGCAGTCCTGGTTTGGATGAATACAGTCTTGTTATTTCATGCAGTCCCCTGGTATGGATGAATACAGTCTTGTTATTTCATGCAGTCCCCTGGTTTGGCTGAATACAGTCTTGTTGTTCATCCTACACAGCAGGTCCTCCGGCCAGGAGGGGAGCAGGACTGGTGCTGAAGAGGGTGCTCCTGGCGTGCTCGCTGGAATAAGGCTGTAGGATACTGTCAGGGCTTCAACGTACTGGCGGCGCTCATACTGGAGGTTACAGAGGGCAACGAGAGCCACGCACTAAAGGTACACTCCAATACTGCTCTGAAAGGGGATGATTTATTACACTCCAACACTGCTGTGAAAGGGGATGATTTATTACAACACTGCTGTGAAAGGGGATGATTTATTACAACACTGCTGTGAAAGGGGATGATTTATTACACTCCCAACACTGCTGTGAAAGGGGATGATTTATTAAACTCCAACACTGCTCTGAAAGGGGATGATTTATTACAACAACACTGCTGTGAAAGGGGATGATTTATTACAACAACACTGCTGTGAAAGGGGATGATTTATTACAACACTGCTGTGAAAGGGGATGATTTATTACAACACTGCTTTGAAAGGGGATGATTTATCTGTTGTACTCATTCTAACTGATCCTCCGTCTCCCCTCCAGGTGATGATCTACCTGATAGACAAGGTGCTACCAGAGAGCTATTTTGCCAACAACCTGCGTTCTCTGTCTGTGGACATGGCTGTGTTTAGAGATCTCCTGAGGATGAAGCTGCCTCATCTCTCACAGCACCTACACCTCCTGCAGAAGACTGCTGATAGAGAGGCTGGAGGTGGGTCTGTCTGTCTCTGTCATACGGACCTCTACAACTCCCCTGACTAACGCCAGAGTGTGACACGGACCAGACTAACGCCAGAGTGTGACACGGACCAGACTAACGCCAGAGTGTGACACGGACCAGACTAACGCCAGAGTGTGACACGGACCAGACTAACGCCAGCGTGTGACACGGACCAGACTAACGCCAGCGTGTGACACGGACCAGACTAACGCCAGCGTGTGACACGGACCAGACTAACGCCAGCGTGTGACACGGACCAGACTAACGCCAGCGTGTGACACGGACCAGACTAACGCCAGCGTGTGACACGGACCAGACTAACGCCAGCGTGTGACACGGACCAGACTAACGCCAGCGTGTGACACGGACCAGACTAACGCCAGCGTGTGACACGGACCAGACTAACGCCAGCGTGTGACACGGACCAGACTAACGCCAGCGTGTGACACGGACCAGACTAACGCCAGCGTGTGACACGGACCAGACTAACGCCAGAGTTTGATACGGACCTCTACAACTCCCCTGACCAACCCCAGTGTGTGTCTTGTCTTACAGGCAGCTACGAGCCTCCCCTGACTAAACCCAGTGTGTGTCTTGTCTTACAGGCAGCTACGAGCCTCCCCTGACTAAACCCAGTGTGTGTCTTGTCTTACAGGCAGCTACGAGCCTCCCCTGACCAACGTGTTCACGATGCAGTGGTTTCTGACCATGTTTGCTACCTGCCTGCCCCCCAACACCGTGCTGAAGATCTGGGACTCTGTGTTCTTCGAAGGTTCTGAGGTTCTGCTGAGGGTGGCTCTGGCCATCTGGTCTCACCTGGGGGAGTGAGTACCCTAACCCCTACACACTGTAACCCTAACCCCTACACACTGTAACCCTAACGCCTACACACTGTATCCCTAACGCCTACACACTGTATCCCTAACGCCTACACACTGTATCCCTAACCCCTACACACTGTATCCCTAACCCCTACACACTGTATCCCTAACCCCTACACACTGTACCCCTAACCCCTACACACTGTACCCCTAACCCCTACACACTGTATCCCTAACGCCTACACACTGTAACCCTAACGCCTACACACTGTAACCCTAACCCCTACACACTGTAACCCTAACCCCTACACACTGTACCCCTAACCCCTACACACTGTATCCCTAACCCCTACACACTGTAACCCTAACCCCTACACACTGTAACCCTAACCCCTACACACTGTATCCCTAACCCCTACACACTGTAACCCTAACCCCTACACACTGTATCCCTAACCCCTACACACTGTATCCCTAACCCCTACACACTGTATCCCTAACCCCTACACACTGTATCCCTAACCCCTAACCCCTACACACTGTAACCCTAACCCCTAACCCCTACACACTGTATCCCTAACCCCTAACCCCTACACACTGTAACCCTAACCCCTACACACTGTATCCCTAACCCCTACACACTGTAACCCTAACCCCTAACCCCTACACACTGTATCCCTAACCCCTAACCCCTACACACTGTATCCCTAACCCCTAACCCCTACACACTGTATCCCTAACCCCTACACACTGTATCCCTAACCCCTACACACTGTATCCCTAACCCCTACACACTGTAACCCTAACCCCTACACACTGTATCCCTAACCCCTACACACTGTAACCCTAACCCCTACACACTGTAACCCTAACCCCTACACACTGTAACCCTAACCCCTACACACTGTAAACCTACCCCCTAACCCCTACACACTGTAACCCTACCCCCTAACCCCTACACACTGTAACCCTAACCCCTACACACTAAACCTAACCCCTACACACTGTAAACCTAACCCCTACACACTGTAAACCTACCCCTAACCCCTACACACTGTAACCCTAACCCCTACACACTGTAACCCTACCCCTAACCCCTACACACTGTAACCCTACCCCTACACAACCCCTACACACTGTAACCCTAACCCCTACACACTGTATCCCTAACCCCTACACACTGTATCCCTAACCCCTACACACTGTAACCCTAACCCCTACACACTGTAACCCTAACCCCTACACACTGTAACCCTAACCCCTAACCCCTACACACTGTAACCCTAACCCCTACACACTGTAAACCTAACCCCTACACACTGTAAACCTACCCCCATACTGTACCCCCCCCTACACACTGTAACCCTAATCCCTACACACTGTAACCCTACCCCCTAACCCCTACACACTGTAACCCTACCCCCTAACCCCTACACACTGTAACCCTAACCCCTACACACTGTATCCCTAACCCCTACACACTGTATCCCTAACCCCTACACACTGTAACCCTAACCCCTACACACTGTAACCCTAACCCCTACACACTGTAACCCTACCCCCTAACCCCTACACACTGTAACCCTACCCCCTAACCCCTACACACTGTAACCCTAACCCCTACACACTGTAACCCTAACCCCTACACACTGTAACCCTAACCCCTACACACTGTAACCCTAACCCCTACACACTGTAACCCTAACCCCTACACACTGTAACCCCCTAACCCCTACACACTGTATCCCTAACCCCTACACACTGTATCCCTAACCCCTACACACTGTAACCCTACCCCTAACCCCTACACACTGTAACCCTAACCCCTACACACTGTAACCCTAACCCCTACACACTGTATCCCTAACCCCTACACACTGTAACCCTAACCCCTACACACTGTAACCCTAACCCCTACACACTGTAACCCTAACCCCTACACACTGTAACCCTAACCCCTACACACTGTAACCCTAACCCCTACACACTGTAACCCTAACCCCTAACCCCTACACACTGTACCCCTAACCCCTACACACTGTACCCCTAACCCCTACACACTGTACCCCTAACCCCTACACACTGTAACCCCTACACACTGTATCCCTAACCCCTACACACTGTAACCCTAACCCCTACACACTGTAACCCCTACACACTGTAACCCTAACCCCTACACACTGTAACCCTAACCCCTAACCCCTACACACTGTAAACCCCTAACACTGTAACCCTAACCCCTAACCCCTACACACTGTACCCCTAACCCCTACACACTGTACCCCTAACCCCTAACCCTAACCCCTACACACTGTATCCCTAACCCCTACACACTGTAACCCTAACCCCTACACACTGTAACCCTAACCCCTACACACTGTAACCCTAACCCCTACACACTGTATCCCTAACCCCTACACACTGTATCCCTAACCCCTACACACTGTAACCCTAACCCCTACACACTGTAACCCTAACCCCTACACACTGTAACCCTAACCCCTACACACTGTATCCCTAACCCCTACACACTGTAACCCCCAGGCATATAGAGTACTGTCAGACAGCAGACGAGTTCTACAGCACCATGGGATGGATCACTCAGGAGATGTTGGAGAACAGCCTCATAGACTGTAGCCACCTCATGCAGGTGAGAGATGTTGGAGAACGGCCTCGTAGACTGTAGCCACCTCACGCGGGTTGGAGAGCGGCCTCGTAGACTGTAGCCACCTCACGCGGGTTGGAGAACGGCCTCGTAGACTGTAGCCACCTCACGCGGGTTGGAGAGCGGCCTCGTAGACTGTTGCTACCTCACGCGGGTTGGAGAGCGGCCTCGTAGACTGTAGCCACCTCATTCAGGTGAGAGATGTTGGAGAGCGGCCTCGTAGACTGTAGCCACCTCACGCGGGTTGGAGAGCGACTTCGTAGACTGTTGCTACCTCACGCGGGTTGGAGAGCGGCCTCGTAGACTGTAGCCACCTCATTCAGGTGAGAGATGTTGGAGAGCGGCTTCGTAGACTAGCCACCTCACGCGGGTTGGAGAGCGGCCTCGTAGACTGTTGCTACCTCACGCGGGTTGGAGAGCGGCCTCGTAGACTGTAGCCACCTCACGCGGGTTGGAGAGCGGCCTCGTAGACTGTAGCCAACTCACGCGGGTTGGAGAGCGGCCTCGTAGACTGTAGCCACCTCACGCGGGTTGGAGAGCGGCCTCGTAGACTGTTGCCACCTCACGCGGGTTGGAGAGCGGCCTCGTAGACTGTAGCCACCTCACGCGGGTTGGAGAGCTGCCTCGTAGACTGTGAACTCTATTCCACAGTACTATATAGAGCCATGACTACATGGAACTCTATTCCACAGTACTACATGGAACCATGACTACATGGAACTCTATTCCACATCAGGTAACTGATGCAGCAGGAGAATCAGTTTTAAAAAACAGATAAAAACACCTTATGGAACAGGGGAGTGTGAAGCAACACACACATTGGCACAGACACATGATAACACACACACATGCTAGCATTCACACACACACACACACACACACACACACACACACACACACACACACACACACACACACACACACACACACACACACACACACACACACACACACACACACACACACACACACACACACACACACATGTATTTAGTACTGTAGATATGTGGTAGTGGTGGAGGAGGGGCCTGAGGGCAAACTGTGTCTTGTGAAATCTATGAATGTATTGTAATGTTTTTTAAAAATTGTATAAACTTTGCTGGCCCCCAGAAGAGTAGCTGCTGCCTTGGCAGGACCTAATGGGGATCCATAATAAACCCCAGGAAGAGTAGCTGCTGCCTTGGCAGGAACTAATGGGGATCCATAATAAACCCCAGGAAGAGTAGCTGCTGCCTTGGCAGGAACTAATGGGGACCCATAATAAACCCCAGGAAGAGTAGCTGCTGCTTTGGCAGGAACTAATGGGGATCTATAATTCAACCACACCTTTTATTAAAAAAAAAATTTGTACCTTAGCTAGGCAAGTCAGTGAAGAACATTCTTATTTTCAATGATTGCTTTGGAACAGTTGGCTAACTACCTTGTTCAGGGGCAGAATGACAGAGTTGTACCTTGTCAGCTCGGGGATTTGATCTTTCAACCTTTCAGTAACTACTCCAATGCTCTAACCAGTAGGCTACCTGCTGGTTACTAGTCCAACACTCTAACTACTAGGCTACCTGCTGGTTACTATTCCAACGCTCTAACCACTAGGCTACCAGCTGGTTACTAGTCCAACGCTCTAACCACTAGGCTACCTGCTGGTTACTGGTCCAACGCTCTAACCACTAGGCTACCTGCTGGTTACTAGTCCAACGCTCTAACCACTAGGCTACCCTGCTGGTTACTAGTCCAACGCTCTAACCACTAGGCTACCCTGCTGGTTACTAGTCCAACGCTCTACCCACTAAGCTACCTGCTGGTTACTAGTCCAACGCTCTACCCACTAAGCTACCTGCTGGTTACTAGTCCAACGCTCTAACCACTAGGCTACCCTGCTGGTTACTAGTCCAACGCTCTAACCACTAGGCTACCTGCTGGTTACTGGTCCAACGCTCTAACCACTAGGCTACCTGCTGGTTACTAGTCCAACGCTCTAACCACTAGGCTACCTGCTGGTTACTAGTCCAACGCTCTAACCACTAGGCCACGCTTCCGCCAAATACAAAGGCTTGGTAGAAGCACCTTTGGCAGCGTTTACAGCTGTGAGTCTTTCTGAGATTCTAAGAGCTTTGCACACCTGGATTGTACAATATTTGCCCATTATTCTTCAAGCTCTGTCAAGTTGGTTGTTGATCATTGCTAGACAGCCATTTTCAAGTCTTAGACAGCCATAGATTTTCAAGACAATATGTATGTAATATCGGAGGAAAAAGCCCTTTCTCCTGTGTTTCCCAGCTGTTTAAGCTGCCACCCTGATCCCTCTTTTCTCTCCAGACGGTGTACTCTATGGCTGTGTTTCCATTCCCTCAGCTGGCTGAACTCCGGGAGAAATACACCTACAACATCACCCCCTTCCCCACCTCCACCCCCAACGGCAGGTTGGTCAATGTCCCTACAGCATCACCCCCTTCCCCAACGGCAGGTTGGTCAATGTCCCTACAACATCACCCCCTTCCCCACCTCCACCCCCAACGGCAGGTTGGTCAATGTCCCTACAGCATCACCCCCTTCCCCCACCCCAACGGCAGGTTGGTCAATGTCCCTACAGCATCACCCCCTTCCCCACCTCCAACCCCAATGGCAGGTTGGTCAATGTCCCTACAGCATCACCCCTTCCCCACCTCCACCCCAACGGCAGGTTGGTCAATGTCCCTACAGCATCACCCACTTCCCCACCTCCACCCCAATGGCAGGTTGGTCAATGTCCCTACAGCATCACCCCTTCCCCACCTCCAACCCCCAATGGCAGGTTGGTCAATGTCCCTACAGCATCACCCCCTTCCCCACCTCCACCCCCAATGGCAGGTTGGTCAATGTCCCTACAGCATCACCCCCTTCCCCACCTCCACCCCAATGACAGGTTGGTCAATGTCCCTACAGCATCACCCCTTCCCCACCCCTTCCCCAACGGCAGGTTGGTCAATGTCCCTACAGCATCACCCCTTCCCCACCTCCAACCCCAATGGCAGGTTGGTCAATGTCCCTACAGCATCACCCCTTCCCCACCTCCACCCCAATGGCAGGTTGGTCAATGTCCCTACAGCATCACCCCTTCCCCACCTCCAACCCCAATGGCAGGTTGGTCAATGTCCCTACAGCATCACCCCTTCCCCACCTCCACCCCAATGGCAGGTTGGTCAATGTCCCTACAGCATCACCCCTTCCCCACCTCCAACCCCAATGGCAGGTTGGTCAATGTCCCTACAGCATCACCCCTTCCCCACCTCCACCCCAATGGCAGGTTGGTCAATGTCCCTACAGCATCACCCCCTTCCCCACCTCCACCCCCCCAACGGCAGGTTGGTCAATGTCCCTACAGCATCACCCCTTCCCCACCTCCACCCCCAACGGCAGGTTGGTCAATGTCCCTACAGCATCACCCCTTCCCCAACGGCAGGTTGGTCAATGTCCCTACAGCATCACCCCCTTCCCCACCTCCACCCCCAACGGCAGGTTGGTCAATGTCCCTACAGCATCACCCCCTTCCCCACCTCCACCCCCAACGGCAGGTTGGTCAATGTCCCTACAGCATCACCCCCTTCCCCAACGGCAGGTTGGTCAATGTCCCTACAGCATCACCCCCTTCCCCAACGGCAGGTTGGTCAATGTCCCTACAGCATCACCCCTTCCCCAACGGCAGGTTGGTCAATGTCCCTACAGCATCACCCCCTTCCCCAATGGCAGGTTGGTCAATGTCCCTACAGCATCACCCCCTTCCCCACCTCCACCCCCAACGGCAGGTTGGTCAATGTCCCGTAATGGTCTCTGGGGCTGGTAAAGTGATGATGATGTTGTATCCCAGAGGAGGTCTCTGGGGCTGGTAAAGTGATGATGATGTTGTATCCCAGAGGAGGTCTCTGGGGCTGGTAAAGTGATGATGATGTTGTATCCCAGAGGAGGTCTCTGGGGCTGGTAAAGTGATGATGATGTTGTATCCCAGAGGAGGTCTCTGGGGCTGGTAAAGTGATGATGATTTGTATCCCAGAGGAGGTCTCTGGGGCTGGTAAAGTGATGATGATGTTGTATCCCAGAGGAGGTCTCTGGGGCTGGTAAAGTGATGATGATGTTGTATCCTAGAGGAGGTCTCTGGGGCTGGTAAAGTGATGATGATGTTGTATCCCAGAGGAGGTCTCTGGGGCTGGTAAAGTGATGATGATGTTGTATCCCAGAGGAGGTCTCTGGGGCTGGTAAAGTGATGATGATGTTGGTATCCCAGATGATGATGTTGTCCCAGAGGAGGTCTCTGGGGCTGGTAAAGTGATGATGTTGTATCCCAGAGGTCTCTGTGGCTGGTAAAGTGATGATGATGATGATGATGTATTCCAGTGGTGGTCTAGGTGGCTGGGAGGGTGATGAAGACGAGGATGAAGATGAAGATGCAGTGGTGACAGCAGCGTTGGGATGTTTGGGTCCACTGGGGGGCTGTTAGCTCCAGAACTACAGCGATACCAGAGACACATTAAAGGTTGGTCTGACCCCTGACCTCTTACCTATTATCATGTACAGGACCCATACGTCAGCATCTCACTGTTAGTCTACACCTGTTGTTTACCAAGAATGTGACAAATAACATGTGATTTAATCCTCATCAAGAGTTAATGTTTGTACCAGTGTCTCTCTACCCCCCCCCATTTGATCCTTCAATCGCTCATTCTCTAAAAGGGTTAAGACCTTCACACCATTCTTTAGTCTCAACACTGTTAGCACCTAGATGCACTTCTGAGGGAGATTGGAATCAAATCTGTCACTGAACGTGGAATGTTAGTGATTATCTAGTAAGCCAAGTAGACATCCATGAGACTGGACAGAGTAGGTGACCTGTATATACAGAGTAAAGACTGGACAGAGTAGATGACCTGTATATATAGAATAAAGACTGGACAGAGTAGATGACCTGTGTATATACAGAATAAAGACTGGACAGAGTAGATGACCTGTATATACAGAGTAAAGACTGGACAGAGTAGGTGACCTGTATATACAGAATAAAGACTGGACAGAGTAGATGACCTTTATATACAGAATAAAGACTGGACAGAGTAGGTGACCTGTATATACAGAATAAAGACTGGACAGAGTAGATCCACTAGGTTTATACAAAATAAAGACTGGACAGAGTAGATCCACTAGGTTTATACAAAATAAAGACTGGACAGAGTAGGTGACCTGTATATACAGAGTAAAGACTGGACAGAGTAGGTGACCTGTATATACAGAGTAAAGACTGGACAGAGTAGATGACCTGTATATACAGAGTAAAGACTGGACAGAGTAGGTGACCTGTATATACAGAGTAAAGACTGGACAGAGTAGATGACCTGTATATACAGAATAAAGACTGGACAGAGTAGATCCACTGTGCATATATAAAATAACTGAATACCCTTCAAATTAGTGGCTTCTGCTAATTCAGCCACACCCGTTGCTGACAGGTGTATAAAATCCAGCACACAGCCATGCAATCTCCATAGACAAACATTAGCAGTAGAATGGCCCTTACTGAAGAGCTCAGTGACTTTCAACTTTGCACCGTCATAGGATGCCACCTTTTCCAGCAAGTCAGTTCGTCAAATTTCTGTCCTGGTCTGTATAGAGAAGATGTGTTGGCGTGTGTGATCATCTGTCTGTATAGATACAATGCTCACTACCGAGTTCCAAACTGCCTCTGGGAGCAACGTCAGCACAAGAACTGCTAGTCGGGAGCTTCATGAAATGGGTTTCCATGGCCGAGCAGCCGCACACAAGCCTAAGATCACCATGCACAATGCCAAGCCTTGGCTGGAGCTTCATGAAATGGGTTTCCATGGTCGAGCAGCCGCACACAAGCCTAAGATCACCATGCACAATGCCAAGCCTTGGCTGGAGCTTCATGAAATGGGTTTCCATGGCCGAGCAGCCGCACACAAGCCTAAGATCACCATGCACAATGCCAAACCTTTGCTGGAGTGGACGCCATTGGACTCTGGAGCAGTGGAATCGCGTTCTCTGGAGTGATGAATCACGCTACAGCATATAATGACATTCTAGATGATTCTGTGCTTCCAACTTTGTTAACAGTTTGGGGAAGGCCTTTCCCGTTTCAGCATAACAAAGCCCCCCGTGCACTAAGCAAGGTCCATACAGAAATGGTTTGTTGAGATTGGTGTGGAAGAACTTGACTGGCCTGCACAGAGCCCTGACCTCAACCCATCAAACAACTTTGGGATGAATCGTCCAACATCAGTGCCCGACCTCAATGCTATTGTTGCTGAATGCTAAGTTGTTCCAACATCTAGCTGAATGGAAGCAAGTTCCAACATCTAGTGGAAAGCAATGTTCCAACATCTCTAGTGGAAAGCCTTCCCAGAAGAGTGGAGGCTGTTATAGCAGCAATGTTCCAACATCTAGTGGAAAGCCTTCCCAGAAGAGTGGAGGCTGTTATAGCAGCAATGTTCCAACATCTAGTGGAAAGCATTCCCAGAAGAGTGGAGGCTGTTATAGCAGCAATGTTCCAACATCTAGTGGAAAGCCTTCACAGAAGAGTGGAGGCTGTTACAGCAGCAATGATCCTACATCTAGTGGAAAGCTTTCCCAGAAGAGTGGAGGCTGTTATAGCAGCAATGTTCCAACATCTAGTGGAAAGCCTTCCCAGAAGAGTGGAGGCTGTTATAGCAGCAAAGGAGGGACCAACTCCATATTAATGCCCATGACTTTGTAATGAGATGATGGCTGAGCAGGTCTCCACATACTTTCACAGTGCAGTGTATGTAGACCTAGAGTCCTGCTCTGCTCTCTCCTCCAGCCAGGTCCATTAGTTTAATGTAGTGGTAGACAGGACTCCAGCCAGGTCCATTAGTTTAATGTAGTGGTAGACAGGACTCCAGCCAGGTCCATTAGTTTAATGTAGTGGTAGACAGGACTCCAGCCAGGTCCATTAGTTTAATGTAGTGGTAGACAGGACTCCAGCCAGGTCCATTAGTTTAATGTAGTGGTAGACAGGACTCCAGCCAGGTCCATTAGTTTAATGTAGTGGTAGACAGGACTCCAGCCAGGTCCCATTAGTTTAATGTAGTGGTAGACAGGACTCCAGCCAGGTCCATTAGTTTAATGTAGTGGTAGACAGGACTCCAGCCAGGTCCATTAGTTTAATGTAGTGGTAGACAGGACTCCAGCCAGGTCCATTAGTTTAATGTAGTGGTAGACAGGACTCCAGCCAGGTCCATTAGTTTAATGTAGTGGTAGACAGGACTCCAGCCAGGTCCATTAGTTTAATGTAGTGGTAGACAGGACTCCAGCCAGGTCCATTAGTTTAATGTAGTGGTAGACAGGACTCCAGCCAGGTCCATTAGTTTAATGTAGTGGTAGACAGGACTCCAGCCAGGTCCCATTAGTTTAATGTAGTGGTAGACAGGACTCCAGCCAGGTCCATTAGTTTAATGTAGTGGTAGACAGGACTCCAGCCAGGTCCATTAGTTTAATGTAGTGGTAGACAGGACTCCAGCCAGGTCCCATTAGTTTAATGTAGTGGTAGACAGGACTCCAGCCAGGTCCATTAGTTTAATGTAGAGACAGGACTCCAGCCAGGTCCATTAGTTTAATGTAGTGGTAGACAGGACTCCAGCCAGGTCCATTAGTTTAATGTAGACAGGACTCCAGCCAGGTCCATTAGTTTAATGTAGTGGTAGACAGGACTCCAGCCAGGTCCATTAGTTTAATGTAGTGGTAGACAGGACTCCAGCCAGGTCCATTAGTTTAATGTAGTGGTAGACAGGACTCCAGCCAGGTCCCATTAGTTTAATGTAGTGGTAGACAGGACTCCAGCCAGGTCCCATTAGTTTAATGTAGTGGTAGACAGGACTCCAGCCAGGTCCCATTAGTTTAATGTAGTGGTAGACAGGACTCCAGCCAGGTCCATTAGTTTAATGTAGACAGGACTCCAGCCAGGTCCATTAGTTTAATGTAGACAGGACTCCAGCCAGGTCCATTAGTTTAATGTAGTGGTAGACAGGACTCCAGCCAGGTCCATTAGTTTAATGTAGTGGTAGACAGGACTCCCAGGTCCATTAGTTTAATGTCCTCCATCCATTAGTTTAATGTAGTGGTAGACAGGACTCCAGCCAGGTCCCATTAGTTTAATGTAGTGGTAGACAGGACTCCAGCCAGGTCCCATTAGTTTAATGTAGTGGTAGACAGGACTCCAGCCAGGTCCATTAGTTTAATGTAGTGGTAGACAGGACTCCAGCCAGGTCCATTAGTTTAATGTAGACAGGACTCCAGCCAGGTCCATTAGTTTAATGTAGACAGGACTCCAGCCAGGTCCATTAGTTTAATGTAGTGGTAGACAGGACTCCAGCCAGGTCCATTAGTTTAATGTAGTGGTAGACAGGACTCCAGCCAGGTCCATTAGTTTAATGTAGTGGTAGACAGGACTCCAGCCAGGTCCCATTAGTTTAATGTAGTGGTAGACAGGACTCCAGCCAGGTCCCATTAGTTTAATGTAGTGGTAGACAGGACTCCAGCCAGGTCCCATTCGTTTAATGTAGTGGTAGACAGGACTCCAGCCAGGTCCATTAGTTTAATGTAGTGGTAGACAGGACTCCAGCCAGGTCCCATTAGTTTAATGTAGTGGTAGATAGGACTCCAGCCAGGTCCATTAGTTTAATGTAGTGGTAGACAGGACTCCAGCCAGGTCCCATTCGTTTAATGTAGTGGTAGACAGGACTCCAGCCAGGTCCATTAGTTTAATGTAGTGGTAGACAGGACTCCAGCCAGGTCCCATTAGTTTAATGTAGTGGTAGATAGGACTCCAGCCAGGTCCATTAGTTTAATGTAGACAGGACTCCAGCCAGGTCCATTAGTTTAATGTAGTGGTAGACAGGACTCCAGCCAGGTCCATTAGTTTAATGTAGTGGTAGACAGGACTCCAGCCAGGTCCCATTAGTTTAATGTAGTGGTAGACAGGACTCCAGCCAGGTCCATTAGTTTAATGTAGTGGTAGACAGGACTCCAGCCAGGTCCATTAGTTTAATGTAGACAGGACTCCAGCCAGGTCCCATTAGTTTAATGTAGTGGTAGACAGGACTCCAGCCAGGTCCATTAGTTTAATGTAGTGGTAGACAGGACTCCAGCCAGGTCCCATTAGTTTAATGTAGTGGTAGACAGGACTCCAGCCAGGTCCATTAGTTTAATGTAGTGGTAGACAGGACTCCAGCCAGGTCCATTAGTTTAATGTAGTGGTAGACAGGACTCCAGCCAGGTCCATTAGTTTAATGTAGTGGTAGACAGGACTCCAGCCAGGTCCCATTAGTTTAATGTAGTGGTAGACAGGACTCCAGCCAGGTCCATTAGTTTAATGTAGTGGTAGACAGGACTCCAGCCAGGTCCATTAGTTTAATGTAGTGGTAGACAGGACTCCAGCCAGGTCCATTAGTTTAATGTAGTGGTAGACAGGACTCCAGCCAGGTCCATTAGTTTAATGTAGTGGTAGACAGGACTCCAGCCAGGTCCCATTAGTTTAATGTAGTGGTAGACAGGACTCCAGCCAGGTCCATTAGTTTAATGTAGTGGTAGACAGGACTCCAGCCAGGTCCATTAGTTTAATGTAGTGGTAGACAGGACTCCAGCCAGGTCCATTAGTTTAATGTAGTGGTAGACAGGACTCCAGCCAGGTCCATTAGTTTAATGTAGTGGTAGACAGGACTCCAGCCAGGTCCATTAGTTTAATGTAGTGGTAGACAGGACTCCAGCCAGGTCCATTAGTTTAATGTAGTGGTAGACAGGACTCCAGCCAGGTCCATTAGTTTAATGTAGTGGTAGACAGGACTCCAGCCAGGTCCATTAGTTTAATGTAGTGGTAGACAGGACTCCAGCCAGGTCCCATTAGTTTAATGTAGTGGTAGACAGGACTCCAGCCAGGTCCCATTAGTTTAATGTAGTGGTAGACAGGACTCCAGCCAGGTCCCATTAGTTTAATGTAGTGGTAGACAGGACTCCAGCCAGGTCCATTAGTTTAATGTAGACAGGACTCCAGCCAGGTCCATTAGTTTAATGTAGTGGTAGACAGGACTCCAGCCAGGTCCATTAGTTTAATGTAGTGGTAGACAGGACTCCAGCCAGGTCCATTAGTTTAATGTAGTGGTAGACAGGACTCCAGCCAGGTCCATTAGTTTAATGTAGTGGTAGACAGGACTCCAGCCAGGTCCCATTAGTTTAATGTAGTGGTAGACAGGACTCCAGCCAGGTCCCATTAGTTTAATGTAGTGGTAGACAGGACTCCAGCCAGGTCCCATTCGTTTAATGTAGTGGTAGACAGGACTCCAGCCAGGTCCATTAGTTTAATGTAGTGGTAGACAGGACTCCAGCCAGGTCCCATTAGTTTAATGTAGTGGTAGATAGGACTCCAGCCAGGTCCATTAGTTTAATGTAGACAGGACTCCAGCCAGGTCCCATTAGTTTAATGTAGTGGTAGACAGGACTCCAGCCAGGTCCATTAGTTTAATGTAGACAGGATTCCAGCCAGGTCCATTAGTTTAATGTAGTGGTAGACAGGACTCCAGCCAGGTCCATTAGTTTAATGTAGTGGTAGACAGGACTCCAGCCAGGTCCATTAGTTTAATGTAGTGGTAGACAGGACTCCAGCCAGGTCCATTAGTTTAATGTAGTGGTAGACAGGACTCCAGCCAGGTCCATTAGTTTAATGTAGTGGTAGACAGGACTCCAGCCAGGTCCCATTAGTTTAATGTAGTGGTAGACAGGACTCCAGCCAGGTCCCATTAGTTTAATGTAGTGGTAGACAGGACTCCAGCCAGGTCCCATTAGTTTAATGTAGTGGTAGACAGGACTCCAGCCAGGTCCATTAGTTTAATGTAGACAGGACTCCAGCCAGGTCCATTAGTTTAATGTAGAGACAGGACTCCAGCCAGGTCCATTAGTTTAATGTAGTGGTAGACAGGACTCCAGCCAGGTCCCATTAGTTTAATGTAGTGGTAGACAGGACTCCAGCCAGGTCCCATTAGTTTAATGTAGTGGTAGACAGGACTCCAGCCAGGTCCCATTAGTTTAATGTAGTGGTAGACAGGACTCCAGCCAGGTCCATTAGTTTAATGTAGTGGTAGACAGGACTCCAGCCAGGTCCCATTAGTTTAATGTAGTGGTAGACAGGACTCCAGCCAGGTCCATTAGTTTAATGTAGTGGTAGACAGGACTCCAGCCAGGTCCCATTAGTTTAATGTAGTGGTAGACAGGACTCCAGCCAGGTCCATTAGTTTAATGTAGTGGTAGACAGGACTCCAGCCAGGTCCCATTAGTTTAATGTAGTGGTAGATAGGACTCCAGCCAGGTCCATTAGTTTAATGTAGACAGGACTCCAGCCAGGTCCATTAGTTTAATGTAGTGGTAGACAGGACTCCAGCCAGGTCCATTAGTTTAATGTAGTGGTAGACAGGACTCCAGCCAGGTCCCATTAGTTTAATGTAGTGGTAGACAGGACTCCAGCCAGGTCCATTAGTTTAATGTAGTGGTAGACAGGACTCCAGCCAGGTCCATTAGTTTAATGTAGACAGGACTCCAGCCAGGTCCCATTAGTTTAATGTAGTGGTAGACAGGACTCCAGCCAGGTCCATTAGTTTAATGTAGTGGTAGACAGGACTCCAGCCAGGTCCCATTAGTTTAATGTAGTGGTAGACAGGACTCCAGCCAGGTCCATTAGTTTAATGTAGTGGTAGACAGGACTCCAGCCAGGTCCATTAGTTTAATGTAGTGGTAGACAGGACTCCAGCCAGGTCCCATTAGTTTAATGTAGTGGTAGACAGGACTCCAGCCAGGTCCCATTAGTTTAATGTAGTGGTAGACAGGACTCCAGCCAGGTCCCATTAGTTTAATGTCCCAGTGTTTAATGTAGTGGTAGTAGACAGGACTCCAGCCAGGTCCATTAGTTTAATGTAGACAGGACTCCAGCCAGGTCCATTAGTTTAATGTAGTGGTAGACAGGACTCCAGCCAGGTCCATTAGTTTAATGTAGTGGTAGACAGGACTCCAGCCAGGTCCATTAGTTTAATGTAGTGGTAGACAGGACTCCAGCCAGGTCCATTAGTTTAATGTAGTGGTAGACAGGACTCCAGCCAGGTCCATTAGTTTAATGTAGTGGTAGACAGGACTCCAGCCAGGTCCATTAGTTTAATGTAGTGGTAGACAGGACTCCAGCCAGGTCCATTAGTTTAATGTAGTGGTAGACAGGACTCCAGCCAGGTCCATTAGTTTAATGTAGTGGTAGACAGGACTCCAGCCAGGTCCCATTAGTTTAATGTAGTGGTAGACAGGACTCCAGCCAGGTCCCATTAGTTTAATGTAGTGGTAGACAGGACTCCAGCCAGGTCCATTAGTTTAATGTAGACAGGACTCCAGCCAGGTCCATTAGTTTAATGTAGTGGTAGACAGGACTCCAGCCAGGTCCATTAGTTTAATGTAGTGGTAGACAGGACTCCAGCCAGGTCCATTAGTTTAATGTAGTGGTAGACAGGACTCCAGCCAGGTCCATTAGTTTAATGTAGTGGTAGACAGGACTCCAGCCAGGTCCATTAGTTTAATGTAGTGGTAGACAGGACTCCAGCCAGGTCCCATTAGTTTAATGTAGTGGTAGACAGGACTCCAGCCAGGTCCATTAGTTTAATGTAGTGGTAGACAGGACTCCAGCCAGGTCCATTAGTTTAATGTAGTGGTAGACAGGACTCCAGCCAGGTCCATTAGTTTAATGTAGTGGTAGACAGGACTCCAGCCAGGTCCATTAGTTTAATGTAGTGGTAGACAGGACTCCAGCCAGGTCCATTAGTTTAATGTAGTGGTAGACAGGACTCCAGCCAGGTCCATTAGTTTAATGTAGTGGTAGACAGGACTCCAGCCAGGTCCATTAGTTTAATGTAGTGGTAGACAGGACTCCAGCCAGGTCCATTAGTTTAATGTAGTGGTAGACAGGACTCCAGCCAGGTCCATTAGTTTAATGTAGTGGTAGACAGGACTCCAGCCAGGTCCCATTAGTTTAATGTAGTGGTAGTTTACAGGACTCCAGCCAGGTCCATTAGTTTAATGTAGTGGTAGACAGGACTCCAGCCAGGTCCATTAGTTTAATGTAGTGGTAGACAGGACTCCAGCCAGGTCCATTAGTTTAATGTAGTGGTAGACAGGACTCCAGTGGTAGACAGGACTCCAGCCAGGTCCATTAGTTTAATGTAGTGGTAGACAGGACTCCAGCCAGGTCCATTAGTTTAATGTAGTGGTAGACAGGACTCCAGCCAGGTCCATTAGTTTAATGTAGTGGTAGACAGGACTCCAGCCAGGTCCCATTAGTTTAATGTAGTGGTAGACAGGACTCCAGCCAGGTCCATTAGTTTAATGTAGTGGTAGACAGGACTCCAGCCAGGTCCCATTAGTTTAATGTAGTGGTAGACAGGACTCCAGCCAGGTCCCATTAGTTTAATGTAGTGGTAGACAGGACTCCAGCCAGGTCCATTAGTTTAATGTAGTGGTAGACAGGACTCCAGCCAGGTCCCATTAGTTTAATGTAGTGGTAGACAGGACTCCAGCCAGGTCCATTAGTTTAATGTAGTGGTAGACAGGACTCCAGCCAGGTCCCATTAGTTTAATGTAGTGGTAGACAGGACTCCAGCCAGGTCCATTAGTTTAATGTAGTGGTAGACAGGACTCCAGGTAGACAGGACTCCAGCCAGGTCCATTAGTTTAATGTAGTGGTAGACAGGACTCCAGCCAGGTCCATTAGTTTAATGTAGTGGTAGACAGGACTCCAGCCAGGTCCATTAGTTTAATGTAGTGGTAGACAGGACTCCAGCCAGGTCCATTAGTTTAATGTAGACAGGACTCCAGCCAGGTCCATTAGTTTAATGTAGTGGTAGACAGGACTCCAGCCAGGTCCATTAGTTTAATGTAGTGGTAGACAGGACTCCAGCCAGGTCCATTAGTTTAATGTAGTGGTAGACAGGACTCCAGCCAGGTCCATTAGTTTAATGTAGTGGTAGACAGGACTCCAGCCAGGTCCATTAGTTTAATGTAGTGGTAGACAGGACTCCAGCCAGGTCCATTAGTTTAATGTAGTGGTAGACAGGACTCCAGCCAGGTCCCATTAGTTTAATGTAGTGGTAGACAGGACTCCAGCCAGGTCCCATTAGTTTAATGTAGTGGTAGACAGGACTCCAGCCAGGTCCATTAGTTTAATGTAGTGGTAGACAGGACTCCAGCCAGGTCCATTAGTTTAATGTAGTGGTAGACAGGACTCCAGCCAGGTCCATTAGTTTAATGTAGTGGTAGACAGGACTCCAGCCAGGTCCATTAGTTTAATGTAGTGGTAGACAGGACTCCAGCCAGGTCCCATTAGTTTAATGTAGTGGTAGACAGGACTCCAGCCAGGTCCCATTAGTTTAATGTAGTGGTAGACAGGACTCCAGCCAGGTCCATTAGTTTAATGTAGTGGTAGACAGGACTCCAGCCAGGTCCATTAGTTTAATGTAGTGGTAGACAGGACTCCAGCCAGGTCCATTAGTTTAATGTAGTGGTAGACAGGACTCCAGCCAGGTCCATTAGTTTAATGTAGTGGTAGACAGGACTCCAGCCAGGTCCATTAGTTTAATGTAGTGGTAGACAGGACTCCAGCCAGGTCCATTAGTTTAATGTAGTGGTAGACAGGACTCCAGCCAGGTCCCATTAGTTTAATGTAGTGGTAGACTCCTCCTCCAGCCAGGTCCCATTAGTTTAATGTAGTGGTAGACAGGACTCCAGCCAGGTCCCATTAGTTTAATGTAGTGGTAGACAGGACTCCAGCCAGGTCCCATTAGTTTAATGTAGTGGTAGACAGGACTCCAGCCAGGTCCATTAGTTTAATGTAGTGGTAGACAGGACTCCAGCCAGGTCCATTAGTTTAATGTAGTGGTAGACAGGACTCCAGCCAGGTCCATTAGTTTAATGTAGTGGTAGACAGGACTCCAGCCAGGTCCATTAGTTTAATGTAGTGGTAGACAGGACTCCAGCCAGGTCCCATTAGTTTAATGTAGTGGTAGACAGGACTCCAGCCAGGTCCATTAGTTTAATGTAGTGGTAGACAGGACTCCAGCCAGGTCCATTAGTTTAATGTAGTGGTAGACAGGACTCCAGCCAGGTCCATTAGTTTAATGTAGTGGTAGACAGGACTCCAGCCAGGTCCCATTAGTTTAATGTAGTGGTAGACAGGACTCCAGCCAGGTCCCATTAGTTTAATGTAGTGGTAGACAGGACTCCAGCCAGGTCCCATTAGTTTAATGTAGTGGTAGACAGGACTCCAGCCAGGTCCATTAGTTTAATGTAGACAGGACTCCAGCCAGGTCCATTAGTTTAATGTAGTGGTAGACAGGACTCCAGCCAGGTCCATTAGTTTAATGTAGTGGTAGACAGGACTCCAGCCAGGTCCCATTAGTTTAATGTAGTGGTAGACAGGACTCCAGCCAGGTCCCATTAGTTTAATGTAGTGGTAGACAGGACTCCAGCCAGGTCCCATTAGTTTAATGTAGTGGTAGACAGGACTCCAGCCAGGTCCCATTCGTTTAATGTAGTGGTAGACAGGACTCCAGCCAGGTCCATTAGTTTAATGTAGTGGTAGACAGGACTCCAGCCAGGTCCATTAGTTTAATGTAGACAGGACTCCAGCCAGGTCCATTAGTTTAATGTAGTGGTAGACAGGACTCCAGCCAGGTCCATTAGTTTAATGTAGTGGTAGACAGGACTCCAGCCAGGTCCCATTAGTTTAATGTAGTGCTCTCTCCTCCAGCCAGGTCCCATTAGTTTAATGTAGTGGTAGACAGGACTCCAGCCAGGTCCCATTAGTTTAATGTAGTGGTAGACAGGACTCCAGCCAGGTCCCATTAGTTTAATGTAGTGGTAGACAGGACTCCAGCCAGGTCCATTAGTTTAATGTAGACAGGACTTCAGCCAGGTCCATTAGTTTAATGTAGTGGTAGACAGGACTCCAGCCAGGTCCATTAGTTTAATGTAGTGGTAGACAGGACTCCAGCCAGGTCCATTAGTTTAATGTAGTGCTCTCTCCTCCAGCCAGGTCCCATTAGTTTAATGTAGTGGTAGACAGGACTCCAGCCAGGTCCCTTAGTTTAATGTAGACAGGACTCCAGCCAGGTCCATTAGTTTAATGTAGTGGTAGACAGGACTCCAGCCAGGTCCCATTAATTTAATGTAGTGATAGACAGGACTCCAGCCAGGTCCATTAGTTTAATGTAGACAGGACTCCAGCCAGGTCCATTAGTTTAATGTAGACAGGACTCCAGCCAGGTCCATTAGTTTAATGTAGTGGTAGACAGGACTCCAGCCAGGTCCCTTAGTTTAATGTAGACAGGACTCCAGCCAGGTCCATTAGTTTAATGTAGTGGTAGACAGGGTTATCTGGGAAGGTGTCATGTCAGCTGCTGTTGATGTCAGACCTGAAAACACAGGAACAGCTGTGTCTCTCTACATGGCGTCAACACTGAGGTAATTTCCGCTTGGGCTTTCCGAGGTGATATTTGAATCTCTCCTCTCCAGACCAGCGTGGGGGGGAGCAGGGCGGTAACATGGCAGACCTGAGTCCCGGGGCGGTGGATGGTGGCGGCAGAGCGGAGCATCAAGCGGCCATCAACAGCATGCTGCAGGAGAGGATGAGTACTGACATCAGCGCTCTGAAGAAACAGTACTCGCGTATCAAGAGACATCAGCAACAACAGGCCAGGCAGCTGTACATACACACAGGTAACACACTGTCAACTCTACACAACAACAGGCCAGGCAGCTGTACATACACACAGGTAACACACTGTCAACTCTACACAACAACAGGCCAGGCAGCTGTACATACACACAGGTAACACACTGTCAACTCTACACAACAACAGGCCAGGCAGCTGTACATACACACAGGTAAAACACTGTCAACTCTACACAACAACAGGCCAGGCAGCTGTACATACACACAGGTAACACACTGTCAACTCTACACACACACACTGTCAACTCTACACACACACTGTCAACTCTACACACACACTGTCAACTCTACACACACACTGTCAACTCTACACACACACTGTCAACTCTACACACACACTGTCAACTCTACACACACACACTGTCAACTCTACACACACACACTGTCAACTCTACACA